>NW_027140238.1:300000-440000 GCF_036365525.1 Heterodontus francisci
CCCTCCTGTCTAATTCCCCCTGTGAACACCCTCCTGTCTAATTCCCCCTGTGATCATCCTCCTGTCTAAATCCCCCCTGTGAACACCCTCCCGTCTAATTTCCCCTGTGAACACCCTCCTGTATAATTCACCCTGTGAACACCCTCCTGCTTAATTACCCCTCTGTGAACAGCATCCTGTCTAATTCCCACTGCGAACACCCTCCAGTCTAAATCCCCCCATGAACACCCTCCCGTCTAATTTCCCCTGTGAACACCCTCCTGTATAATTCCCCCTGTGAACACCCTCCTGCTTAATTACCCCTCTGTGAACAGCATCCTGTCTTATTTCCCCTGTGAACACCCTCCTGTATAATTTCTCCCTGTGAACACCCTCCTGCTTAATTCCCCCCTCGGAACACCCTCCTGTCTAATTCCCAGTGTGAACACCCTCCTGCCTAATTCCCCCCTGTGATCACCCTCCTGTCTAATTCCTCCTGTGAACACCATCCTGTCTAATTCCCCCTGTGAACACCCTCCCATCTAATTCCCCCCTTTGAACACCCTCCTGTCTAATTCCCCCTGTGATCACCCTCCTGTCCAATTCCTCCCTGTGAACACCCTCCTGTCTAATTCCCTCTGTGAACACCCACCTGTCTAATTCCCCCTGTGAACACCCTCCTGTCTAATTCCCCCCTGTGAACACACTCCTCTGTAATTCCCCCTGTGAACACCCTCCTGTGTAATTCACGCTGTGAACACCCTCCTGCCTAATTTCCCCCTGTGAACACCCTCCTGCCTAATTTCCCCTTTGAAAACCCTCCTGCCTAATTCCCCCTGTGAACACCCACCTGTCTAATTCCCCCTGTGAACACCATCCTGTCCAATTCCCCCTGTGAACATCCTGATGTCTAATTCCTCCTGTGATCACGCTCCTGTCTAATTCCCTCCTTTGAACACCCTCCTGTCAAATTCCCCCTTTGAACACCCTCCTGTCTAATTCCCCCTGTGAACACACTCCTGTCTAATTCCCCCTGTGATCACCCTCCTGTCTTATTCCCCCCTGTGAACACCCTCCTGTCTAATTCCCCCCGTGAACACCGTCCTGTCAAATTCCCCCTGTGATCACCCTCCTGTCTAATTCCCCCTGTGAACACCCTCCTGTCTAATTCCTCCTGTTCACACCCTCCTGTCTAAATCCCCCCTGTGAACACCCTCCCGTCTAATTTCCCCTGTGAACACCCTCCCGTCTAATTTCCCCTGTGAACACCCTCCTGTATAATTCCCCCCTGTGATCACCCTCTTTTCTAATTCCTCCCTGTGAACACCCTCCTGTCTAATTCCCCCTGTGAACACCCACCTGTCTAATTCCCCCTGTGAACACCCTCCTGTCTTATTCCCCCCTGTGCACACCCTCCTGTCTAATTCCCCCCTGTGAATACCCTCCTGTCTAATTCCCCCTGTGAACACCCTCCTGTCTAATTCCCCCTGTGATCATCCTCCTGTCTAAATCCCCCCTGTGAACACCCTCCCGTTTAAGTTCCCCTGTGAAAACCCTCCTGTATAATTCCCCCTGTGAACACCCTCCTGCTTAATTACCCCTCTGTGAACAGCATCCTGTCTAATTCCCACTGCGAACACCCTCCAGTCTAAATCCCCCCTGTGAACACCCTCCCGTCTAATTTCCCCTGTGAACACCCTCCTGTATAATTCCCCCTGTGAACACCCTCCTGCTTAATTAACCCTCTGTGAACAGCATCCTGTCTAATTCCCACTGCGAACACCCTCCAGTCTAAATCCCCCCTGTGAACACCCTCCTGTCTAATTTCCCCTGTGAACAACCTCCTGTCTTATTTCCCCTGTGAACACCCTCCTGTCTAATTCCCCCCTGTGAACACCCTCCTGCTTAATTCCCCCCGGGAACACCCTCCTGTCTAATTCCCAGTGTGAACACCCTCCTGCCTAATTCCCCCCTGTGATCACCCTCCTGTCTAATTCCCCCTGTGAACACCCTCCTGTCTAATTCCCCGTGTGATCACCCTCCTGTCTAATTCCCCCTGTGATCACCCTCCTTTCCAATTCCCCCTGTGAACACCCTCCTGTCTAATTCCCCCTGTGAACACCCACCTGTCTAATTCCCCCTGTGAACACCCTCCTGTCTTATTCCCCCCTGTGAACACCCTGCTGTCTAATTCCCCCTGTGAATACCCTCCTGTCTAATTCCCCCTGTGAACACGCTCCTGTCAAATTCCCCCTGTGATCACCCTCCTGTCTAATTCCCCCTGTGAACACCCTCCTGTCTAATTCCCCCTGTGATCATCCTCCTGTCTAAATCCCCCCTGTGAACACCCTCCCGTTTAAGTTCCCCTGTGAAAACCCTCCTGTATAATTCCCCCTGTGAACACCCTCCTGCTTAATTACCCCTCTGTGAACAGCATCCTGTCTAATTCCCACTGCAAACACCCTCCAGTCTAAATCCCCCCTGTGAACACCCTCCCGTCTAATTTCCCCTGTGAACACCCTCCTGTATAATTCCCCCTGTGAACACCCTCCTGCTTAATTAACCCTCTGTGAACAGCATCCTGTCTAATTCCCACTGCGAACACCCTCCAGTCTAAATCCCCCCTGTGAACACCCTCCTGTCTAATGTCCCCTGTGCACAACCTCCTGTCTTATTTCCCCTGTGAACACCCTCCTGTCTAATTCCCCCCTGTGAACACCCTCCTGCTTAATTCCCCCCTCGGAACACCCTCCTGTCTAATTCCCAGTGTGAACACTCTCCTGCCTAATTCCCCCCTGTGATCACCCTCCTGTCTAATTCCTCCTGTGAACACCATCCTGTCTAATTCCCCCTGTGATCACCCTCCTTTCTAATTCCCTCTGTGAACACCCTCCCATCTAATTCCCCCTTTGAACACCCTCCTGTCTAATTCCCCCTGTGATCACCCTCCTGTCCAATTCCTCCCTGTGAACACCCTCCTGTCTAATTCCCCCTGTGAACACCCACCTGTCTAATTCCCCCTGTGAACACCCTCCTGTCTAATTCCCCCCTGTGAACACACTCCTCTGTAATTCCCCCTGTGAACACCCTCCTGTGTAATTCACCCTGTGAATACCCTCCTGCCTAATTTCCTCCTGTGAACACCCTCCTGCCTAATTTCCCCTTTGAAAACCCTCCTGCCTAATTCCCCCTGTGAACACCCACCTGTCTAATTCCCCCTGTGAACATCCTGATGTCTAATTCCCCCTGTGATCACGCTCCTGTCTAATTCCCTCCTTTGAACACCCTCCTGTCTAATTCCCCCTTTGAACACCCTCCTGTCTAATTCCCCCTGTGAACACACTCCTGTCTAATTCCCCCTGTGATCACCCTCCTGTCTTATTCCCCCCTGTGAACAACCTCCTGTCTAGTTCCCCCCTGTGAACACCCTCCTGTCTAATTCCCCCTGTGAACACCGTCCTGTCAAATTCCCCCTGTGATCACCCTCCTGTCTAATTCCCCCTGTGAACACCCTCCTGTCGAATTCCTCCTGTTAACACCCTCCTGTCTAAATCCCCCCTGTGAACACCCTCCCGTCTAATTTCCCCTGTGAACACCCTCCCGTCTAATTTCCCCTGTGAACACCCTCCTGTATAATTCCCCCCCTGTGAACACCCTCCTGCTTAATTACCCCTCTGTGAACAGCCTCCTGTCTAATTCCCCCTGTGAACACCCTCCAGTCTAAATCCCCCCTGTGAACACCCTCCTGTCCAATTCCTCCCTGTGATCACCCTCCTGTCTAATTCCCCCTGTGAACACCCTCCTGTCTAATTCCCCGTGTGATCACCCTCCTGTCTAATTCCCCCTGTGATCACCCTCCTTTCCAATTCCCCCTGTGAACACCCTCCTGTCTAATTCCCCCTGTGATCACCCTCCTGTCTAATTCCTCCCTGTGAACACCCTCCTGTCTAATTCCCCCTGTGAACACCCACCTGTCTAATTCCCCCTGTGAACACCCTCCTGTCTTATTCCCCCCTGTGAACACCCTCCTGTCTAATTCCCCCCTGTGAATACCCTCCTGTCTAATTCCCCCTGTGAACACCCTCCTGTCAAATTCCCCCTGTGATCACCCTCCTGTCTAATTCCCCCTGTGAACACCCTCCTGTCTAATTCCCCCTGTGATCATCCTCCTGTCTAAATCCCCCCTGTGAACACCCTCCCGTTTAAGTTCCCCTGTGAAAACCCTCCTGTATAATTCCCCCTGTGAACACCCTCCTGCTTAATTACCCCTCTGTGAACAGCATCCTGTCTAATTCCCACTGCGAACACCCTCCAGTCTAAATCCCCCCTGTGAACACCCTCCCGTCTAATTTCCCCTGTGAACACCCTCCTGTATAATTCCCCCTGTGAACACCCTCCTGCTTAATTAACCCTCTGTGAACAGCATCCTGTCTAATTCCCACTGCGAACACCCTCCAGTCTAAATCCCCCCTGTGAACACCCTCCTGCAAAATTCCCCCCTCGGAACACCCTCCTGTCTAATTCCCAGTGTGAACACCCTCCTGCCTAATTCCCCCCTGTGATCACCCTCCTGTCTAATTCCTCCTGTGAACACCATCCTGTCTAATTCCCCCTGTGATCACCCTCCTTTCTAATTCCCTCTGTGAACACCCTCCCATCTAATTCCCCCTTTGAACACCCTCCTGTCTAATTCCCCCTGTGATCACCCTCCTGTCCAATTCCTCCCTGTGAACACCCTCCTGTCTAATTCCCCCTGTGAACACCCACCTGTCTAATTCCCCCTGTGAACACCCTCCTGTCCAATTCCCCCCTGTGAACACCCTCCTGTGTAATTCACCCTGTGAATACCCTCCTGCCTAATTTCCCCCTGTGAACACCCTCCTGCCTAATTTCCCCTTTGAAAACCCTCCTGCCTAATTCCCCCTGTGAACACCCACCTGTCTAATTCCCCCTGTGAACACCCACCTGTCTAATTCCCCCTGTGAACACCCTCCTGTCTTATTCCCCCCTGTGTACACCCTCCTGTCTAATTCCCCCCTGTGAATACCCTCCTGTCTAATTCCCCCTGTGAACACCCTCCTGTCAAATTCCCCCTGTGATCACCCTCCTGTCTAATTCCCCCTGTGAACACCCTCCTGTCTAATTCCCCCTGTGATCATCCTCCTGTCTAAATCCCCCCTGTGAACACCCTCCCGTTTAAGTTCCCCTGTGAAAACCCTCCTGTATAATTCCCCCTGTGAACACCCTACTGCTTAATTACCCCTCTGTGAACAGCATCCTGTCTAATTCCCACTGCGAACACCCTCCAGTCTAAATCCCCCCTGTGAACACCCTCGCGTCTAATTTCCCCTGTGAACACCCTCCTGTATAATTCCCCCTGTGAACACCCTCCTGCTTAATTAACCCTCTGTGAACAGCATCCTGTCTAATTCCCACTGCGAACACCCTCCAGTCTAAATCCCCCCTGTGAACACCCTCCTGTCTAATTTCCCCTGTGAACAACCTCCTGTCTTATTTCCCCTGTGAACACCCTCCTGTCTAATTCCCCCCTGTGAACACCCTCCTGCTTAATTCCCCCCTCGGAACACCCTCCTGTCTAATTCCCAGTGTGAACACTCTCCTGCCTAATTCCCCCCTGTGATCACCCTCCCGTCTAATTCCTCCTGTGAACACCCTCCTGTCTAATTCCCCCTGTGATCACCCTCCTGTCCAATTCCTCCCTGTGAACACCCTCCTGTCTAATTCCCCCTGTGAACACCCACCTGTCTGATTCCCCCTGTGAACACCCTCCTGTCTAATTCCCCCCTGTGAACACACTCCTCTGTAATTCCCCCTGTGAACACCCTCCTGTGTAATTCACCCTGTGAATACCCTCCTGCCTAATTTCCCCCTGTGAACACCCTCCTGCCTAATTTCCCCTTTGAAAACCCTCCTGCCTAATTCCCCCTGTGAACACCCACCTGTCTAATTCCCCCTGTGAACATCCTGATGTCTAATTCCCCCTGTGATCACGCTCCTGTCTAATTCCCTCCTTTGAACACCCTCCTGTCTAATTCCCCCTTTGAACACCCTCCTGTCTAATTCCCCCTGTGAACACACTCCTGTCTAATTCCCCCTGTGATCACCCTCCTGTCTTATTCCCCCCTGTGAACACCCTCCTGTCTAGTTCCCCCCTGTGAACACCCTCCTGTCTAATTCCCCCTGTGAACACCGTCCTGTCAAATTCCCCCTGTGATCACCCTCCTGTCTAATTCCCCCTGTGAACACCCTCCTGTCGAATTTCTCCTGTTAACACCCTCCTGTCTAAATCCCCCCTGTGAACACCCTCCCGTCTAATTTCCCCTGTGAACACCCTCCCGTCTAATTTCCCCTGTGAACACCCTCCTGTATAATTCCCCCCCTGTGAACACCCTCCTGCTTAATTACCCCTCTGTGAACAGCCTCCTGTCTAATTCCCCCTGTGAACAGCCTCCAGTCTAAATCCCCCCTGTGAACACCCTCCTGTCCAATTCCTCCCTGTGATCACCCTCCTGTCTAATTCCCCCTGTGAACACCCTCCTGTCTAATTCCCCGTGTGATCACCCTCCTGTCTAATTCCCCCTGTGATCACCCTCCTTTCCAATTCCCCCTGTGAACACCCTCCTGTCTAATTCCCCCTGTGATCACCCTCCTGTCTAATTCCTCCCTGTGAACACCCTCCTGTCTAATTCCCCCTGTGAACACCCACCTGTCTAATTCCCCCTGTGAACACCCTCCTGTCTTATTCCCCCCTGTGAACACCCTCCTGTCTAATTCCCCCCTGTGAATACCCTCCTGTCTAATTCCCCCTGTGAACACCCTCCTGTCAAATTCCCCCTGTGATCACCCTCCTGTCTAATTCCCCCTGTGAACACCCTCCTTTCTAATTCCCCCTGTGATCATCCTCCTGTCTAAATCCCCCCTGTGAACACCCTCCCGTTTAAGTTCCCCTGTGAAAACCCTCCTGTATAATTCCCCCTGTGAACACCCTCCTGCTTAATTACCCCTCTGTGAACAGCATCCTGTCTAATTCCCACTGCGAACACCCACCAGTCTAAATCCCCCCTGTGAACACCCTCCCGTCTAATTTCCCCTGTGAACACCCTCCTGTATAATTCCCCCTGTGAACACCCTCCTGCTTAATTAACCCTCTGTGAACAGCATCCTGTCTAATTCCCACTGCGAACACCCTCCAGTCTAAATCCCCCCTGTGAACACCCTCCTGTCTAATTTCCCCTGTGAACAACCTCCTGTCTTATTTCCCCTGTGAACACCCTCCTGTCTAATTCCTCCTGTGAACACCATCCTGTCTAATTCCCCCTGTGAACACCCTCCTGTATAATTCCCCCCCTGTGAACACCCTCCTGCTTAATTACCCCTCTGTGAAAAGCCTCCTGTCTAATTCCCCCTGTGAACACCCTCCAGTCTAAATCCCCCCTGTGAAGACCCTCCTGTCTAATTTCCCCTGTGAACACCCTCCTGTCTTATTTCCCCTGTGAACACCCTCCTGTCTAATTCCCCCCTGTGAACACCCTCCTGCTTAATTCCCCCCTGGGAACACACTCCTGTCTAATTCCCCCTGTGATCACCCTCCTGTCTTATTCCCCCCTGTGAACACCCTCCTGTCTAGTTCCCCCCTGTGAACACCCTCCTGTCTAATTCCCCCTGTGAACACCGTCCTGTCAAATTCCCCCTGTGATCACCCTCCTGTCTAATTCCCCCTGTGAACACCCTCCTGTCGAATTCCTCCTGTTAACTCCCTCCTGTCTAAATCCCCCCTGTGAACACCCTCCCGTCTAATTTCCCCTGTGAACACCCTACCGTCTAATTTCCCCTTTGAACACCCTCCTGTATAATTCCCCCCCTGTGAACACCCTCCTGCTTAATTACCCCTCTGTGAACAGCCTCCTGTCTAATTCCCCCTGTGAAAACCCTCCAGTCTAAATCCCCCCTGTGAACACCCTCCTGTCCAATTCCTCCCTGTGATCACCCTCCTGTCTAATTCCCCCTGTGAACACCCTCCTGTCTAATTCCCCGTGTGATCACCCTCCTGTCTAATTCCCCCTGTGATCACCCTCCTTTCCAATTCCCCCTGTGAACACCCTCCTGTCTAATTCCCCCTGTGATCACCCTCCTGTCTAATTCCTCCCTGTGAACACCCTCCTGTCTAATTCCCCCTGTGAACACCCACCTGTCTAATTCCCCCTGTGATCACCCTCCTGTCTAATTCCCCCTATGAACACCCTCCTGTCTAATTCCCCCTGTGATCATCCTCCTGTCTAAATCCCCCCGGTGAACACCCTCCCGTTTAAGTTCCCCTGTGAAAACCCTCCAGTATAATTCCCCCTGTGAACACCCTCCTGCTTAATTACCCCTCTGTGAACAGCATCCTGTCTAATTCCCACTGCGAACACCCTCCAGTCTAAATCCCCCCTGTGAACACCCTCCCGTCTAATTTCCCCTATGAACACCCTCCTGTATAATTCCCCCTGTGAACACCCTCCTGCTTAATTCACCCTCTGTGAACAGCATCCTGCCTAATTCCCACTGCGAACACCCACCAGTCTAAATCCCCCCTGTGAACACCCTCCTGTCTAATTTCCCCTGTGAACAACCTCCTGTCTTATTTCCCCTGTGAACACCCTCCTGTCTAATTCCCCCCTGTGAAAACCCTCCTGCTTAATTCCCCCCTCGGAACACCCTCCTGTCTAATTCCCAGTGTGAACACCCTCCTGCCTAATTCCCCCCTGTGATCACCATCCTGTCTAATTCCTCCTGTGAACACCATCCTGTCTAATTCCCCCTGTGATCACCCTCCTTTCTAATTCCCTCTGTGAACACCCTCCCATCTAATTCCCCCTTTGAACACCCTCCTGTCTAATTCCCCCTGTGATCACCCTCCTGTCCAATTCCTCCCTGTGAACACCCTCCTGTCTAATTCCCCCTGTGAACACCCACCTGTCTAATTCCCCCTTTGAACACCCTCCTGTCTAATTCCCCCCTGTGAACACACTCCTCTGTAATTCCCCCTGTGAACACCATCCTGTGTAATTCACCCTGTGAATACCCTCCTGCCTAATTTCCCCCTGTGAACACCCTCCTGCCTAATTTCCCCTTTGAAAACCCTCCTGCCTAATTCCCCCTGTGAACACCCACCTGTCTAATTCCCCCTGTGAACATCCTGATGTCTAATTCCCCCTGTGATCACGCTCCTGTCTAATTCCCTCCTTTGAACACCCTCCTGTCTAATTCCCCCTTTGAACACCCACCTGTCTAATTCCCCCTGTGAACACACTCCTGTCTAATTCCCCCTGTGATCACCCTCCTGTCTTATTCCCCCCTGTGAACACCCTCCTGTCTAGTTCCCCCCTGTGAACACCCTCCTGTCTAATTCCCCCTGTGAACACCGTCCTGTCAAATTCCCCCTGTGATCACCCTCCTGTCTAATTCCCCCTGTGAACACCCTCCTGTCGAATTCCTCCTGTTAACACCCTCCTGTCTAAATCCCCCCAGTGAACACCCTCCCGTCTAATTTCCCCTGTGAACACCCTCCCGTCTAATTTCCCCTGTGAACACCCTCCTGTATAATTCCCCCCCTGTGAACACCCTCCTGCTTAATTACCCCTCTGTGAACAGCCTCCTGTCTAATTCCCCCTGTGAACACCCTCCAGTCTAAATCCCCCCTGTGAACACCCTCCTGTCTAATTTCCCCTGTGAACACCCTCCTGTCTTATTTCCCCTGTGAACACCCTCCTGTCTAATTCCCCCCTGTGAACACCCTCCTGCTTAATTCCCCCCTGGGAACACCCTCCTGTCTAATTCCCAGTGTGAACACCCTCCTGCCTAATTCCCCCCTGTGATAACCCTCCTGTCTAGTTCCCCCTGTGAACACCCTCCTGTCTAATTCCCCGTGTGATCACCCTCCAGTCTAATTCCCCCTGTGAACACCCTCCAGTCTAATTCCCCCTGTGAACACCCTCCTCTCTAATTCCACCTGTGAACACCCTCCTGTCTAATTCCGCAGTAATCATCCTCCTGTCGAATTCCCCCACTGAACACCCTCCTGTCTAATTCCCCCTGTGATCACCCTCCTGTCGAATTCCTCCCTGTGAACACCCTCCTGTCTAATGCCCCCTGTGAACACCCTCCTGTCCAATTACCCCCTGAGAACAACCTCCTGTCTAATTCCCCCTGTGAACACGCTCCTGCCTAATTCCCCCCTTTGAACACCCTCCTGCCTAATTCCCCCTGTGAATACCCTCCTGTCTAATTCCCCCTGTGAACACCCTTCTGCCTAATTCCCCCCTTTAAACACCCTCCTGCCTAATTCCCACTGTGAACACCCTCCTGTCTAATTCCTCCCTGTGAACACCCTCCTGTCTAATTCCCCCTGTGAACACCCACCTGTCTAATTCCCCCTGTGAACACCCTCCTGTCTAATTCCCCCTGTGTACACCCTCCTGTCTAACTCCTCCTGTGAACACCATCCTGTCTAATTCCCCCTGTGAACACCTTCCTGTCCAATTCCCTCTGTGAACACTCTCTTGTCTAATTCCCCCTGTGAACACCCTCTTGTCTAATTCCCACTGTGAACACCCTCTTGTCTAATTCCCCCTGTGAACATCCTCCTGCCTAATTCCCCCTGTGATCACCCTCCTGTCTAATTCCCCCTGTGAGCACCCTCCAGTTTAATTCCCTCTTTAAACATCCTCCTGCCTAATTCCACCTGTGAACACACTCCTGCCTAATTTCCCCCTGTGAACACCCTCCTGCCAAATTTCCCCTGTGAAAACCCTCCTGCCTAATTCCCCCTGTGAACACCCACCTGTCAAATTCCATCTGTGAACACCATCCTGTCCAGTTCCCCCTGTGAGCATCCTAATGTCTAATTCCCCCTGTGATCACCCTCCTGTCTAATTCCCTCCTTTGAACACCCTCCTGTCTAATTCCCGCTTTGAACACCCTCCTGTCTAATTCCCCCTGTGAACACAATCCTGTCTAATTCCCCCTGTGATCACCCTCCTGTCTAATTCCCCCTGTGAACACACTCCTGTCTAATTCCCCCTGTGATCACCCTCCTGTCTTATTCCCCCCTGTGAACACCCTCCTGTCTAATTCCCCCCTGTGAATACCCTCCTGTCCAATTCCCTCTGTGAACACTCTCTTGTCTAATTCCCCCTGTGAACACCCTCTTGTCTAATTCCCACTGTGAACACCCTCTTGTCTAATTCCCCCTGTGAACATCCTCCTGCCTAATTCCCCCTGTAATCACCCTCCTGTCTAATTCCCCCTGTGAGCACCCTCCAGTCTAATTCCCTCTTTAAACATCCTCCTGCCTAATTCCACCTGTGAACACACTCCTGTCTAATTCCCCTGTAAACATCCTCCTGTCTAATTCCTTTGTGCACAGCCTCCTCCGGAATTCCCCCTGTGATATCCCTGCTGTCCATTTTCCCCTGTGAGCTCACTGGCATCTAATTGCAGCTGTGAACACCCTCCTGCCTCATTCCAGCTGTGAACACCCTCCTGCCTAATTCCCCCTGTGAACACCCTCCTGTCTAATTCCCCCCTGTTAACACCCTCCTGTCATATTCCCCCCTGTGAGCACCCTCCTGTGTAATTCCCCCTGTGAACACCCTCCTGTGTAATTCCCCCTGTGAACAACCTCCTGCCTAATTTCCCCTGTGAAAACCCTCCTGCCTAATTCCCACTGTGAACACCCACCTGTCTAATTCCATCTGTGAACACCATCCTGTCCAATTCCACCTGTGAGCATCCTAATGTCTAATTCCCCCTGTGATCACCCTCCTGTCTAATTCCCACTGTGAACATCCTCCTGCCTAATTCCCCCTGTGAACACCCTCCAGTCTAATTCCCCCTGTGAACACCCTTCTGCCTAATTTCCCCCTTTGAACACCCTCCTGCCTAATTCCCACTGTGAACACCCTCCTGTCTAATTCCTCCCTGTGAACACCCTCCTGTCTAATTCCCCCTGTGAACACCCACCTGTCTAATTCCCCCTGTGAACACCTTCATGTCTAACTCCCCCTGTGTACACCCTCCTGTCTAATTCCCCCTGTGAACACCATCCTGTCTAATTCCCCCTTTGAACACCTTCCTGTCCAATTCCCTCTGTGAACACTCTCTTGTCTAATTCCCCCTGTGAACACCCTCTTGTCTAATTCCCACTGTGAACACCCTCTTGTCTAATTCCCCCTGTGATCACCCTCCTGTCTAATACCCCCTGTGAGCACCCTCCAGTCTAATTCCCTCTTTAAACATCCTCCTGCCGAATTCCCCCTGTGAACACCCACCTGTCTAATTCCACCTGTGAACACCATCCTGTCCAATTCCCCCTGTGAGCATCCGAATGTCTAATTCCCCCTGTGATCACCCTCCTGTCTAATTCCCTCCTTTGAACACCCTCCTGTCTAATTCCCGCTTTGAACACCCTCCTGTCTAATTCCCCCTGTGAACACACTCCTATCTAATTCCCCCTGTGATCACCCTCCTGTCTTATTCCCCCCTGTGAACACCCTCCTGTCTAATTCCCCCCTGTGAATACCCTCCTGTCTAATTCCCCCTGTGAACACCCTCCTGTCAAATTCCCCCTGTGATCACCCTCCTGTCTAATTCCCCCTGTGAACACCCTCCTGTCTAATTCCCCCTGTGATCATCCTCCTGTCTAAATCCCCCCTGTGAACACCCTCCCGTCTAATTTCCCCTGTGAAAACCTTCCTGTATTATTCCCCCTGTGACACCCTCCTGCTTAATTACCCCTCTGTGAACAGCATCCTGTCTAATTCCCACTGCGAACACCCTCCAGTCTAAATCCCCCCTGTGAACACCCTCCCGTCTAATTTCCCCTGTGAACACCCTCCTGTATAATTCCCCCTGTGAACACCCTCCTGCTTAATTACCCCTCTGTGAACAGCATCCTGTCTAATTCCCACTGCGAACACCCGCCAGTCTAAATCCACCCTGTGAACACCCTCCTGTCTAATTTCCCCTGTGAACAACCTCCTGTCTTATTTCCCCTGTGAACACCCTCCTGTCTAATTCCCCCCTGTGAACACCCTCCTGCTTAATTCCCCCCTCGGAACACCCTCCTGTCTAATTCCCAGTGTGAACACCCTCCTGCCTAATTCCCCCCTGTGATCACCCTCCTGTCTAATTCCTCCTGTGAACACCATCCTGTCTAATTCCCCCTGTGACCACCCTCCTTTCTAATTCCCCCTGTGAACACCCTCCCATCTAATTCCCCCTTTGAACACCCTCCTGTCTAATTCCCCCTGTGATCACCCTCCTGTCCAATTCCTCCCTGTGAACACCCTCCTGTCTAATTCCCCCTGTGAACACCCACCTGTCTAATTCCCCCTGTGAATACCCTCCTGTCTAATTCCCCCCTGTGAACACACTCCTCTGTAATACCCCCTGTGAACACCCTCCTGTGTAATTCACCCTGTGAATACCCTCCTGCCTAATTTCCCCCTGTGAACACCCTCCTGCCTAATTTCCCCTTTGAAACCCCTCCTGCTTAATTCCCCCTGTGAACACCCACCTGTCTAATTCCCCCTGTGAACATCCTGATGTCTAATTCCCCCTGTGATCACGCTCCTGTCTAATTCCCTCCTTTGAACACCCTCCTGTCTAATTCCCCCTTTGAACACCCTCCTGTCTAATTCCCCCTGTGAACACACTCCTGTCTAATTCCCCCTGTGATCACCCTCCTGTCTTATTCCCCCCTGTGAACACCCTCCTGTCTAGTTCCCCCCTGTGAACACCCTCCTGTCTAATTCCCCCTGTGAACACCGTCCTGTCAAATTCCCCCTGTGATCACCCTCCTGTCTAATTCCCCCTGTGAACACCCTCCTGTCGAATTCCTCCTGTTAACACCCTCCTGTCTAAATCCCCCCTGTGAACACCCTCCCGTCTAATTTCCCCTGTGAACACCCTCCCGTCTAATTTCCCCTGTGAACACCCTCCTGTATAATTCCCCCCCTGTGAACACCCTCCTGCTTAATTACCCCTCTGTGAACAGCCTCCTGTCTAATTCCCCCTGTGAACACCCTCCAGTCTAAATCCCCACTGTGAACACCCTCCTGTCTAATTTCCCCTGTGAACACCCTCCTGTCTTATTTCCCCTGTGAACACCCTCCTGTCTAATTCCCCCCTGTGAACACCCTCCTGCTTAATTCCCCCTGGGAACACCCTCCTGTCTAATTCCCAGTGTGAACACCCTCCTGCCTAATTCCCCCCTGTGATAACCCTCCTGTCTAATTCCCCCTGTGAACACCCTCCTGTCTAATTCCCCGTGTGATCACCCTCCTGTCTAATTCCCCCTGTGATCACCCTCCTTTCTAATAACCCCTGTGAACACCCTCCTGTCTAATTCCCCCTGTGATCACCCTCCTGTCTAATTCCTCCCTGTGAACACCCTCCTGTCTAATTCCCCCTGTGAACACCCACCTGTCTAATTCCCCCTGTGAACACCCTCCTGTCTAATTCCCCCTGTGTACACCCTCCTGTCTAATTCCCCCTGTGAACACCATCCTGTCTAATTCCCCCTGTGAACACCTTCCTGTCCAATTCCCTCTGTGAACACTCTCTTGTCTAATTCCCCCTGTGAACACCCTCTTGTCTAATTCCCACTGTGAACACCCTCTTGTCTAATTCCCCCTGTGAACATCCTCCTTCCTAATTCCCCCTGTGATCACCCTCCTGTCTAATTCCCCCTGTGAGCACCCTCCAGTCTAATTCCCTCTTTAAACATCCTCCTGCCTAATTCCACCTGTGAACACACTCCTGTCTAATTCCCCTGTAAACATCCTCCTGTCTAATTCCTTTGTGCACAGCCCCCTCCGGAATTCCCCCTGTGATATCCCTGCTGTCCATTTTCCCCTGTGAGCTCACTGGCATCTAATTGCAGCTGTGAACACCCTCCTGCCTCATTCCAGCTGTGAACACCCTCCTGCCTAATTCCCCCTGTGAACACCCTCCTGTCTAATTCCCCCCTGTTAACACCCTCCTGTTATATTCCCCCCTGTGAACACCCTCCTGTGTAATTCCCCCTGTGAACACACTCCTGTGTAATTCCCCCTATGAACACCCTCCTGCCTAACTTCCATTGTGAAAACCCTCCTGCCTAATTCCCCCTGTGAACACCCACCTGTCTAATTCCATCTGTGAACACCATCCTGTCCAATTCCCCCTGTGAGCATACTGATGTCTAATTCCCCCTGTGATCACCCTCCTGTCTAATTCCCTCCTGTTAACACCCTCCTGTCAAAGTCCCCCCTGTAAACATCCTCCTGTCGAATTCCCCCTCTGAACACCCTCCTGTCTAATTCCCCCTGTGAGCACCATCCTGTCTAATCCCCCCTGTGAACACCCTCCTGTCTAATTGCCCCCTGTGAATACCCTCCTGTCTAATTCTATCTGTGAACACCCTCCTGTCTAATTCCCCCTGTGAACACCCTCCTGTCTAATTCCCCCTGTGATCACCCTCCTGTCTAATTCCCCCTGTGAACACCCTCTTGTTTAATTCCCCCTCTGAACACCATCCTGCCTAATTCCCCCCTGTGTACACCCTCCGGTCTAATTCCCCCTGTGAACACCCTCCAGTCTAATTCCCCCTGTGAACACCCTCCAGTCTAATTCCCCCTGTGAACACCCTCCTCTCTAATTCCACCTGTGAACACCCTCCTGTCTAATTCCGCAGTAATCATCCTCCTGTCGAATTCCCCCACTGAACACCCTCCTGTCTAATTCCCCCTGTGATCACCCTCCTGTCTAATTCCTCCCTGTGAACACCCTCCTGTCTAATGCCCCCTGTGAACACCCTCCTGTCCAATTACCCCCTGAGAACAACCTCCTGTCTAATTCCCCCTGTGAACACGCTCCTGCCTAATTCCCCCCTTTGAACACCCTCCTGCCTAATTCCCCCTGTGAATACCCTCCTGTCTAATTCCCCCTGTGAACACCCTTCTGCCTAATTCCCCCCTTTGAACACCCTCCTGCCTAATTCTCACTGTGAACAGCCTCCTGTCTAATTCCACCTGTAAACATCCTCCTGTCGAATTCCCCCTCTGAACACCCGCCTGTCTAATTCCCCCTGTGATCACCCTCCTGTCTAATTCCTCCCTGGAAACACCCTCCTGTCTAATGCCCCCTGTGAATACCCTCCTGCCTAATTCCCCCTGTGAACACCCTTCTGCCTAATTCCACCTGTGAACACCCACCTGTCTAATTCCCCACTGTTAACACCCTCCTGTCTAATTCCCCCCCTGTGAACACCCTCCTGTCTAATTCCCCCTGTGATCACCCACCTGTCTAATTCCCCCTGTGAACACCCTCCAGTCTAATTCCCCCTGTGATCACCCTCCTGTCTAATTCCCCCTGTGAACACCCTCTTGTTTAACTCCCCCTCTGAACACCATCCTGCCTAATTCCCCCCTATGAACACCCTCCGGTCTAAATCCCCCCTGAGAACAACCTCCTGTCTAATTCGCCCTGTGAACACCCGCCGGCCTAATTCACCCCTTTGAACACCCTCCTGCCTAATACCCCCTGTGTACACCTTCCTGCCTAATTCCCCCCTGTGAACACCTTCCTGTCTAATACCCCCCTGTGAACACACTCCTGTCTAATACCCCCCTGTGAACACCCTCCTGTCTAATTCCCACTGTGAACATCCTCCTGCCTAATTCCCCCTGTGAACACCCTCCAGTCTAATTCCCCCTGTGAACACCCTCCAGTCTAATTCCCCCTGTGAACACCCTCCTCTCTAATTCCACCTCTGAACACCCTCCTGTCTAATTCCCCCTGTAAACATCCTCCTGTCGAATTCCCCCACTGAACACCCTCCTGTCTAATTCCCCCTGTGATCACCCTCCTGTCTAATTCCTCCCTGTGAACACCCTCCTGTCTAATGCCCCCTGTGAACACCCTCCTGTCTAATTCCCCCTGTGAACACCCTCCTGCCTAATTGCCACTGTGAACACCCTCCTGCCTAATTCCCCATGTGAACACCCTCATGTCTAATTCCCCACTGTTAACACGCTCCTGCCTAATTCCCCCCTTTGAACACCCTCCTGCCTAATTCCCCCTGTGAATACCCTCCTGTCTAATTCCCCCTGTGAACACCCTTCTGCCTAATTCCCCCCTTTGAACACCCTCCTGCCTAATTCCCACTGTGAACACCCTCCTGTCTAATTCCACCTGTAAACATCCTCCTGTCGAATTCCCCCTCTGAACACCCGCCTGTCTAATTCCCCCTGTGATCACCCTCCTGTCTAATTCTTCCCTGTAAACACCCTCCTGTCTAATGCCCCCTGTGAATACCCTCCTGCCTAATTCCCCCTGTGAACACCCTTCGGCCTAATTCCACCTGTGAACACCCACCTGTCTAATTCCCCACTGTTAACACCATCCTGTCTAATTCCCCCTTGTGAACACCCTCCTGTCTAATTCCCCCTGTGATCACCCTCCTGTCTAATTCCCCCTGTGAACACCCTCCAGTCTAATTCCCCCTGTGATCACCCTCCTGTCTAATTCCCCCTGTGAACAACCTCTTGTTCTATTCCCCCTCTGAACACCATCCTGCCTAATTCCCCCCTCTGAACACCATCCTGCCTAATTCCCCCCTATGAACACCCTCCGGTCTAATTCCCCCCTGAGAACACCCTCCTGTCTAATTCGCCCTGTGAACACCCGCCGGTCTAATTCACCACTTTGAACACCCTCCTGCCTAATACCCCCTGTGTACACCTTCCTGCCTAATTCCCCCCTGTGAACACCTTCCTGTCTAATACCCCCCTGTGAACACACTCCTGTCTAATACCCCCCTGTGAACACCCTCCTGTCTAATGCCCTCTGTGAACACCCTCCTGTCCAATTACCCCCTGTGAACAACCTCCTGTCTAATTCCCCCTGTGAACACGCTCCTGCCTAATTCCCCCCTTTGAACACCCTCCTGCCTAATTCCCCCTGTGAATACCCTCCTGTCTAATTCCCCCTGTGAACACCCTTCTGCCTAATTCCCCCCTTTGAACACCCTCCTGCCTAATTCCCACTGTGAACACCCTCCTGTCTAATTCCACCTGTAAACATCCTCCTGTCGAATTCCCCCTCTGAACACCCGCCTGTCTAATTCCCCCTGTGATCACCCTCCTGTCTAATTCCTCCCTGTAAACACCCTCCTGTCTAATGCCCCCTGTGAATACCCTCCTGCCTAATTCCCCCTGTGAACACCCTTCGGCCTAATTCCACCTGTGAACACCCACCTGTCTAATTCCCCACTGTTAGCACCCTCCTGTCTAATTCCCCCTTGTGAACACCCTCCTGTCTAATTCCCCCTGTGATCACCCTCCTGTCCAATTAACCCTGTGAACACCCTCCAGTCTAATTCCCCCTGTGATCACCCTCCTGTCTAATTCCCCCTGTGAACACCCTCTTGTTTAATTCCCCCTCTGAACACCATCCTGCCTAATTCCCCCCTCTGAACACCATCCTGCCTAATTCCCCCCTATGAACACCCTCCGGTCTAATTCCCCCCTGAGAACACCCTCCTGTCTAATTCGCCCTGTGAACACCCGCCAGTCTAATTCACCACTTTGAACACCCTCCTGCCTAATACCCCCTGTGTACACCTTCCTGCCTAATTCCCCCCTGTGAACACCTTCCTGTCTAATACTCCCCTGTGAACACACTCCTGTCTAATACCCCCCTGTGAACACCCTCCTGTCTAATTCACACTGTGAACATCCTCCTGCCTAATTCCCCCTGTGAACACCCTCCAGTCTAATTCCCCCTGTGAACACCCTCCAGTCTAATTCCCCCTGTGAACACCCTCCTCTCTAATTCCACCTGTGAACACCCTCCTGTCTAATTCCCCCTGTAAACATCCTCCTGTCGAATTCCCCCACTGAACACCCTCCTGTCTAATTCCCCCTGTGATCACCCTCCTGTCTAATTCCTCCCTGTGAACACCCACCTGTCTAATGCCCCCTGTGAACACCCTCCTGTCTAATTCCCCCTGTGAACACCCTCCTGCCTAATTGCCCCTGTGAACACCCTCCTGCCTAATTCCCCATGTGAACACCCTCCTGTCTAATTCCCCACTGTTAACACCCTCCTGTCAAACTCCCCCCTGTGAACACCCTCCTGTGTAATTCCCCCTGTGAACACCCTCCTGTGTAATTCCCCCTGTGAACACCCTCCTGCCTAATTTCCCCCTGTGAACACACTCCTGTCTAATACCCCCCTGTGAACACCCTCCTGTCTAATTCACACTGTGAACATCCTCCTGCCTAATTCCCCCTGTGAACACCCTCCAGTCTAATTCCCCCTGTGAACACCCTCCAGTCTAATTCCCCCTGTGAACACCCTCCTCTCTAATTCCACCTGTGAACACCCTCCTGTCTAATTCCCCCTGTAAACATCCTCCTGTCGAATTCCCCCACTGAACACCCTCCTGTCTAATTCCCCCTGTGATCACCCTCCTGTCTAATTCCTCCCTGTGAACACCCACCTGTCTAATGCCCCCTGTGAACACCCTCCTGTCTAATTCCCCCTGTGAACACCCTCCTGCCTAATTGCCCCTGTGAACACCCTCCTGCCTAATTCCCCATGTGAACACCCTCCTGTCTAATTCCCCACTGTTAACACCCTCCTGTCAAACTCCCCCCTGTGAACACCCTCCTGTGTAATTCCCCCTGTGAACACCCTCCTGTGTAATTCCCCCTGTGAACACCCTCCTGCCTAATTTCCCCCTGTGAACACCCTCCTGCCTAATTCCCCCTGTGAACACCCACCTGTCTAATTCCACCTGTGAACACCATCCTGTCCAATTCCCCCTGTGAGCATCCTAATGTCTAATTCCCCCTGTGAATACCCTCCTGTCTAATTCCCCCTGTGAACACCCTCCTGTCAAATCCCCCCTGTGATCACCCTCCTGTCTAATGCCCCTTGTGAACACCCTCCTGTCTAATTCCACCTGTGATCACCCTCCTGTCTAAATCCCCCCTGTGAACACCCTCCCGTCTAATTTCCCCTGTGAACACCCTCCTGTCTAATTCCCCCTGTGAACACCCTCCTGCTTAATTACCCCTCTGTGAACAGCCTCCTGTCTAATTCCCACTGCGAACACCCTCCAGTCTAAATCCCCCCTGTGAACACCCTCCTGTCTAATTCCCTTGTGCACATCCTCCTCCGGAATTCCCCCTGTGATATCCCTGCTGTCCATTTTCCCCTGTGAGCTCACTGGCGTCTAATTCCAGCTGTGAACACCCTCCTGCCTCATTCCAGCTGTGAACACCCTCCTGTTGAATTCCCCCTGTGAGCACTCTCCAATCTAATTCCCTCTCTGATCACCCTCCTGTTGAATGCCCCCTGTGAACAATCTCCTGCCATATTCCCCCTGTGAACACCCGCCTGTCAAATTCCCCGTGATGAACCCGCTGTCTTATTCCCCTTGTGAACACCATCCTGTCTAATTCCCCCATTGAGCACGCTCTTGCCGAAATCCTCCAGTGAACACAATCCGGTCTAATTCCCTCTGTGAGCACATTCCTGGCTAATTCCCCCTGTGAGCACCCTCTGGTCTAATTCCCTTTCTGAACACCCTCCTGTCTAGTTCCCTCAGTGAACAGCCTCCTGTCTAATTCATCCAGTGAACAGCCTCCTGTCTAATTCATCCAGTGAACACCCTCTTGTCTAATTCCCCCTGTGAACACCCTTCTTCCTGATTCCCCCTGTAAGCTCCCTCCTACCTAATTCCCCCTGTGAACACCCTCCTGCCTAATTCCCCCTGTGAACACCCTCCTGTCCAATTCCCCCTGTGAACAACCTCCTGTCCAATTCCCCCTGTGAACATCCTCCTGTCTAATTCCCCCTGTGAACAACCTCCTGTCCAATTCCCCCTGTGAACATCCTCCTGCCTAATTCCCCCTGTGAATACCCTCTTGTCCAATTCCCCCTGTGAACTCCCTCTTGTCTAATTCCCCCTGCGAACATCCTTCTGCCTAATTCCCCCTGTGATCACCCTCCTGTCTAATTCCCCCTGTGAACACCCTCCTGCCTAATTCCCGCTGTGAACACCCATCTGTCCAATTCCCCCTGAGAACACCCTCTTGTCTAATTCCCCCTTTGAGCACCCTCCTGCCTGATTCACCCTGTGAATACCCTCCTGTCTAACTCCCTCCTGTGAACACCCTCCCGTCTAAATCCCCCTGTGAACACAATCCTGTCTAATTCCCCCTGTGAACAGCCTCCTGTCTAATTCCCCCTGTAAACACCCTCCTGTCTAATTCCCCCCTGTGTGCATTTTGCTGTCTAATTCCCCCGTGTACATTCTCCTGTCTAATTCCCCCTGTGAACACCCTCCCGTCTAAACCCCCTGTGAACTCCCTCCTGTCGAATTTCTCCTGTGCAAATCCTCCTGTCTAGTTGCCTCGTGAACATTCTCCTGTATAATTCCCCCTGTGTACATTCTCCTGTCTAATTCCCCCTGGGAACACCCTCCAGTCTAATTCCCCCTGGAAACACTCTCCAGTCTAATTCCCCCTGGGAGCACTCTCCAGTCTAATTGCCCCTGGGAGCACCCTCCAGTCTAATTCCCCCTGGGAACACCCTCCTGTCTAATTCCCTCTGAGAACACCCTCCTGTTTAATTCCCTCTGTGAACACCATCCTGTCTAATCCCCCCTGTGAACACCCTCCTATCTAATTCCCACTGTGAACAACTTCCTGTCTAATTCCCCCTGTGAAGCCCCTCCTGTCTAATTCCCCTGTGATCACCCTCATGTCTACTTCCCCCTGTGAACCCCCACCTGTCTAATTCTCCTGTGATCACCCTCTTGTCTAATTCCCACTGTGAACACCCTCTGTCTAATTTCCCCTGTGAACAACCTCCTGTCTAATTCCCTCTGTGAACACCATCCTGCCTAAGTACCCCTGTGAACACTTTCCTGTCTAATTCCCCCTGCGAACAACGTCTGTCTAATTCCCCCTGTGAACCCCCTCCTGTCTAATTCCCCTTTCATCACCCTCCTGTCTACTTCCCCCTGTGAACCCCCTCCTGTCAAATTCCCCTTTGAACACCCTCTGTCTAATTCCCCATGTGAACACTCTCCTGTCTAATTTCCCCTGTGAACAACCTCCTGTCCAATTCCACTGTGAACACCATGCTGCCGAATACCCCCTGTGATCACTCTCCTGTCTAATTCCCACTGTGAACACCCTCTGTCTAATTTCCCCTGTGAACAACCTCCTGTCTAATTCCCTCTGTGAACACCATCCTGCCTAAGTACCCCTGTGAACACTTTCCTGTCTAATTCCCCCTGCGAACAACGTCTGTCTAATTCCCCCTGTGAACCCCCTCCTGTCTAATTCCCCTTTCATCACCCTCCTGTCTACTTCCCCCTGTGAACCCCCTCCTGTCAAATTCCCCTTTGAACACCCTCTGTCTAATTCCCCATGTGAACACTCTCCTGTCTAATTTCCCCTGTGAACAACCTCCTGTCCAATTCCACTGTGAACACCATGCTGCCGAATTCCCCATGTGATCACTCTCCTGTCTAATTCCCCTGTGATCACACTCATGTCTAATTCCCCCTGTGATCACTATCCTGTCTAATTCCCCTGTGATCACCCTCTTGTCTAATTTCCCCTGTGAACAACCTCCTGTCAGATGCCCTCTGTGAACACCATCCTGCCTAATTCCCCCTGTGATCACTCTCCTGTCTAATTCCCCTGTGATTACCCTCTTGTCTAATTCCCCATGAGAACACTCTCCTGTCTAATTTCCCCTGTGAACAACCTCCTGTCTAATTCCCACTGTATACACCCTCCTGTGTAACTCCCCCCGTGAAAAGACTCCAGTCTAATTTCCCCTGTTAACACCCTCCTGTCTAATTACCCTCTGTGAACACCCTCCTGTCCCAATCCCCCTGTGAACACCCTCCTGGCTAATTTCCCCTGTGAACAACCTCCTGTCAAATTCCCTCTGTGAACACCCTCCTGTCCCAAACACCCTGTGAACAACCTCCTGTCTAATTCCCCCCTGTGAACAACCTCCTGTCCAACTCCCTCTGTGATCACCCTCCTGTCCCAATCCCCCTGTGAACAACCTCCTGTCCAATTCCCGCTGTGAACACCCTCCTGTCTAATTTCGCCTGTGAACACCCTCCTGTCTAATTCCCTCTGTGAACACCCTCCTGTCTAATTCCCCTGTGAACACCCTCCTGTCTAATTCCCTCTGTGAACACCCTCCTGTCTAATTTCCCCTGTGAACACCCTCCTGTCTAATTCCCCTGTGAACACCCTCCTGTCTAATTCCCTCTGTGAACACCCTCCTGTCTAATTCCCACTGTGAACACGATCCTGTCTAATTCCCCCTGTGAACACCCTCCTTTTTCATTCCATCTGTGAAGAACTTCTGTCTAATTCCCCCTGTGAACACCCTCCTGTGTAATTCCCCCTGTCAACATCCTCCTGTCTAATTACCCCTGTCAACACCCTCCTGTCTAATTCTCCCTGTGAACACCCTCATGTCCAATTCCACCTGTGAACACCCTCCTGTGTAATTCTCCGAGTGGACACACTCCTGTCTCATTCTCCCTGTGAACACCCTCCTGTCTAATTCCCCCAGTGAACACCCTCCTGTGTAATTCTTGCTGTGAACTACCTCCTGTAAAATTCCAGATGTGAACACTCTACTGTCTAATTCTCGCTGTGAACACCCTCCTGTTTAATTCCCTCTGTGAACACCCTCCTGTCCAATCCCCACTGTGAACACCCTCCTGTCTAATTCCCCCTGTGAACAACTTATGTCTAATACCCACTCTGAACTCCTTCCTGTCTAATTTCCCTGTGATCACCCTCATGTCTACTTCCCCCTGTGAACCCCCTCCTGTCTAATTCCCCTGTGATCACCCTCTTTTCTAATTCCCACTGTGAACACCCTCTGTCTAATTCCCCATGTGAACACTCTCCTGTCTAATTTCCCCTGAGAACAACCTCCTGTCTAATTACCTCTGTGAACACCATCCTGCCTAATTCCCCCTGTGATCACTCTCCTGTCTAATTCCCCTGTGATCACCCTCTTGTCCAATTCCCCATGTGAACACTCTCCTGTCTAATTCCCCCTGAGAACAACCTCCTCTCTAATTCCCTCTGTGAACACCATCCTGCCTAATTCCCCCTGTGATCACTCTCCTGTCTAATTCCCCTGTGATCACCCTCTTGTCTAATTCCCACTGTGAACACCCTCTGTCTAATTCCCCCTGTGATCACCCTCATGTCTACTTCCCTCTGTGAACCGCCTCCTGTCTCATTCCCTTGTGATCACCCTTTTGTCTAATTCCCCATGTGAACCCACTCTGTCTTATTCCCCATGTGAACACTTTCCAGTCTAATTCCCCCTGTGAACACCATCCTGTCTAATTCCCCCTGTGAACACCATCCTGTTTAATTCGCCCTGTGAACAACCTCTTGTCTAATTCCCACCGTATACACCCTCCTGTGTAATTCCCCCCGTGAAAAGACTCCTGTCTAATTTCCCCTGTTAACACCCTCCTGTCTAATTTCCCCTGTGAACACCATCCTGTTTAATTCCCCCTGTGAACAACCTCCTGTCCAATTCCCTCTGTGAACACCCTCCTGTCCCAATCCCCCTGTGAACACCCCCCTGTCTATTTCCCCCCGTGCACAACCTCCTGTCTAGATCCCACTCTATACACCCTCCTGTTTAATTCCCCCCGTGAAAAGACTCGTGACTAATTCCCGCTGTGAACACCCACCTGTCTAATTCCCACTGTGAACACCCTCCTGTCTAATTCCCACTGTGAACACGCTCCTGTCTAATTCCCCCTGTGAACACCCTCCTTTTTAATCCCCCCTGTGAACACCCTCCTGTCTAATCCCCCCTGTGAACACCCTCCTATCTTATTCTCCCTGTGAACAACTTCTGTCTAATTCCCCCTGTGATCACCCTCATGTCTACTTCCCCCTGTGAACCCCCTCCCGTCTATTTCCCGCTCTGAACATCCTCCTGTCTAATTCCCCCTATGAACACCCTCCTGTGTAATTCTCCGAGTGGACACACTCCTGCCTTATTCCCCCTGTGAACACCATCCTGTCTAATTCCCCCTGTTAACATCCTCCTGTCTAATTCTCCCTGTGAACACCCTCATGTCCAATTCCCCCTGTGAACACCCTCCAGTGTAATTCTCCGAGTGGACTCAATTCTGTCTAATTTCCCCTGTGAGCACCCTCCTGTATAATTCCCCCTATGCACACTCTCCTGTCCATTTCCAAACTGTGAACACTCTACTGTCTAATCCCCCCTGTGAACAACCTCCTATCTAATTCTCCCTGTGAACAACTTCTGTCTACTTCCCCCTATGATCATCCTCATGTCTACTTCCCCCCTATGAACCCCCTCCTGTCTCATTCCCGCTCTGAACATCCTCCTGTCTAATTCCCCCTGTAATCACCCTGCTGTGTAATTCTCCACGTGGACACACTCCTGCCTTATTCCCCCTGTGAACACCATCCTGTCTAATTCCCCCTCTTAACATCCTCCTGTCTATTTCCCCCTGTCAACACCCTCCTGTCTAATTCTCCCTGTGAACACCCTCATGTCCAATTCCACCTGTGAACACCCTCCTGTGTAATTCTCCGAGTGGACACACTCCTGTCTAATTCTCCCTGTGAACACCCTCCTGTCCAATTCCCCCAGTGAACACCCTCCTGTGTAATTCTTGCTGTGAACAACCTCCTGTCAAATTCCACCTGTGAACACTCTACTGTCTAATTCTCGCTGTGAACACCCTCCTGTCTAATTCCCCCTGTGAACACCCACCTGTCTAATTCTCGCTGTGAACACCCTCCTCTGTAATTCCCCCTATGCACACTCTCATGTCCATTTCCAAGCTGTGAACACCCTCCTGTCTAATTCTTGCTGTGAACAACCTCTTGTCAAATTCACCCTGTGAACACCCTCCTGTCGAATTCGGCCTGTGATCTCCCTCCTGGCTAATTCCCCCTGTGATCACCCTCCTGTGTAAAGGGTAGGCGGTCGTGTAGTAGTATTATCACTGGACTTGTAACCCAGAGACCCAGGGTATTTCACTGGGGACATAAGTTCGAATCCCACCACAGCAGTAGTTGCAATCTGAATTTAAGTAATATATCTGGAATTAAAAGCTAGTCTAATTATGGTCACGAAACCATTGTCGATTGTTGTAAAAACGCATCTGGTTCACTAATGTCCTTCAGGGAAGGTAATCTGCTGTCCTTACCTGGTCTGGCCTATATGTGTCTCCAAAACCACAGCAATGTGGTTAACTCTTACATGCCCTCTGAAATGGCTGAGCAAGCTACTCAGTTGTACCTAACCACTACAAAGTCAATAGAAAGGAATGAATCCGGACGGACCAACCGGCATCGACCTAGGCACCGGAAACGACAATGGCAAACCCAGCCCTGTCGACCCTGCAAAGTCCTCCTTACTAACATCTGGGAGCTTGTGCCAAAGTTGGGAGAGCTGTCCCACAGGCTAGTCAAGCAATAGACTGACATAGTCATACTCACGGAATCATACCTTAAAGACAATGCCCCAGACACTGCCATCACCATCCCTGGGTATGTCTTGTCCCACCGGCAGGACATACCCACCAGAGGTGGTGGCACAGTGGTATACAGTAGGGAGGAAGTTTCCCTGGAGTCCTCAACATCGACTCCGGACCCCATGAAGTCTCAGGGCATCAGGTCAAACATGGGCAAGGAAACCTCCTACTGATTACCTCCTACCACCCTCCCTCTGCTGATGACTCAGTACTCCTCCATGTTGAACACCACTTGGAGAAAGCACTGAGGGTGGCAAGGGCACAAAATGGGTGGGGGACTTCAATGTCCATTACCAAGAGTGGCTCGGTAGCAGCACTCCTGACCGTGTTGGCCGACTCCTGAAGGGCATAGCTGCTAGACTGGGTCTGCGGCAGGTGTTGGGGGAACCAACACGAGGGAAAAACATACTTGAACACATCTTCACCAATCTGCCTGCCGCAGATGCTTCTGTCCATGACAGTATTGGTAGGACTGACCACAGCACATTACTTGTGGAGACGAAGACCCGCCTTCACATTGGGATACCGTCCATCGTGTTGTGTGGCACCATCACCGTGCTAAATGGGATAGATTTTGAACAGATCTGGCAATGCAAAACTGGGCATCCATGAGGCACTGTGGGCCATCAGCAGCAGCAGAATTGTACTCAACCACAATCTGTAACCTCATGGCCCAGCATATCCCCCACTCTACCATTACCATCAAGCCAGGAGACCAACCCTGGTTCAATGAAGAGTGCATGAGGGCATGCCTGGAGCAGCACCAGGCATAGCTCAAAATGGGTTGACACCCCAAAGCCTGTCCCCCATCTACAAGGCACAAGTCAGGAATGCGATGGAATACTGTCCACTTGCCTGGATGGGTGCAGCTCCACCAAAACTCAAGAATCTCGACACCATCCAGGACAAAGCAGCCCGCTTGAGTGGCACACCATCTACAAACATTCACTCCCTCCACCACTGACGCAGAGTGGCAGCAGTGTGTACCATCTACAAGATGCACTGCAGCAATGCACTAATGTTCCTGAGATAGAAACTTCCAAACCCGCCACCTCTACCAACTAGAATGGCAAGGGCAGCAGATACATGGGAACACCAGCACCTGCAAGTTCCCCTCCAAGTCACACACCATCTGACTTGGAACTAAATAGCCGTTCCTTCACTGTCGCTGGGTCAAAATCCTGGAACTCCCTTCTTAGCAGCACTGTGGGTGTATCTACCTAACATGGTCTGCAGTGGTTCAAGAAGGCAGCTCAGCACCACCTTCTCAAGGGCAATTAGGGATGGGCAATAAATGCTGGCCTGGCAAGCGACGCCCACATCCCATGAATGAATTAAAAAAAACTTAAGACTCAAAGCTGCTGATGTAATGTGTTTGTTCAGGTGAGTGTAACTAATAGCAATGATCAGGGGTATAACCGTGTCAGTGGAGACGTATCCCCTGTATAAATCAGCACCCATTGGAATGGATCAGCTCATAGTGCTGGAGCTGTGGGTTCCAGGCTGACAGAAGTCTCTGCTTCTCACAGAAATGGGATATTTAGTAATGCTTCAGATCGCATTGATTTATTATCCTGTACTTGCTGCAATTGGAGTTCCTGGTAAGCCTGTATATCAGTTGATAATGGTGTAACTCGATGTTTACTGTGCTGCTGTACTCGGTATTATTTATCACTGTGTGTTTCACCCAGCCACCTGTTCTTTACCAACAATTTACTGATGGAATCTCCTCATTGTCTACTCTTTCAGTCTTGCAGGAGCTGCATTATATTTAATGGTATTGGTTTTAGTAACCCTGGAATATTTACTGGATTATTGTGTTTATCTAATGTATTTGGATAAGATGTCTCGGTTAGGATCAAGAATAAGAGCATCAGGAGATTTTCACAGTTTCGTGATTTGCAACTAACCGGTCCTGCAATATTTTGATGATTTTTTTCGCTGTTTGATAACAAGACCTCCCACAATGTCAATGCTACAAGGAGGCAGCACAATATTCTCCCAACCCAATAACATGGTTCAGTTTAACAGGTATTTCAATGTATTTATTGGTTATCACTCTTATAAAATATACTGTGTATGTCTGACACTGCTTCAGAGGTCTGGCTACTGAGTTGAGTTTGCTGCTGCCTCTTTCACATCTCCTTCTCTGCTTCACTGTGGTGTCTTCACTGTCGCTGGAATTCATTGTAAAATAGAAAGTATTGATGTGATGTTTTATTTGTTTACACGCGATCAGTTGGAATCAAGAGTCTTTCCATTTATCTGTAGATTATCAGCTGCAGCGCTGATGTTGGTGCTTTATTAATTAAACAATCCCACATTCTAACGGTGTACTTTATAATTCCAGGAGAAGGAATTTCAATGATTCTGTGGTTTCTTTGGAAGAAGCTTTCGATTCTGTTTATTCCATGCATTGAAGATGAAGTGAAGAGGGTAGGTGAACAGGTGGAGATTTGTGTTCTCTGTAGACACATTAAATTATTCACAGAGATTTCACCATTCAACAAACCAACTCTGAGAATAGAATCATTGAACATGGGGCTGGTGAACAGGCGCAGAATGTGAGGAATAAATCGCATGTGAAAAGTGGCATTAAGTAACAGTTTGCTGGGTGTGAGGAGTCCAGACAGTGAGTGAGGGTAACTTTGAAAAGGAGCAGGGAGAATGAAACAGAGGGAAAAAGATAACCAGAAGGAAAGTGACAGAGGACGCATCAGAGGTGTGAATAAATCACTAACATTAAGTGCTGGAATATCCAGAGAAGTTAGTCAGAGAAACTGCGAGTTGAAGTTATCAGTTGTCAGATTGAGTTAATTTTACTGAAGGACTCGATCCCTCAGTGTTTATTTCTGTCAGGTCCAAATTTTGTCTTGCAGAAGGTTTCTATTCCTTACTTAGTGTATTGACTATATTGTATAATCAATGAAATGTTGTCCAGCACCAATAACTACAGGTATTATTGTTTGAATGTATTCATTGAGTTGTGTTACTGGGATTTCTATATTACTTTTGCACGAACGCTTTGCTGCAGTCACTCCCGCTGAATCTCAACCTCTCCTCTCACTGTATTGAATCCTTTGTCTCCTCATCCATTGCTTCAGTTTATACACTTTCCCAAACCATCTGATCTTGTCTCCTCTCCTGCTCTAACATGACGAGAGTGGTCCCAAAGGAAGAGTGCTAAATATGGGGAAGGCCAACTATGCCAAAATTCGGCAGGAGCTGGGGAATGTAGATTGGGAGCAGCTGTTTGAAGGTAAATCCACATTTGATATGTGGGAGGCTTTTAAAGAGAGGTTGATTAGCGTCCAGGAGAGACATGTTCCTGTGAAAATGAGGGATAGGAATGGCAAGATTAAGGAACCATGGATGAGAGGTGAAATTGTGAGACTAGCTAAGAGGAAAAAGGAAGCATACATAAGGTCTAGGAGGCTGAAGACAGATGAAGCTTTGAAAGAATATCAGGAATGTCGGACCAATCTGAAACGAGGAATTAAGAGGGCTAAAAGGGGTCATGAAATATCTTTAGCAAACAGGGTTAAGGAAAATCCCAAAGCCTTTTATTCATATATAAGGAGCAAGAGGGTAAAGAGAGAAAGGATTGGCCCACTCAAGGACAAAGGAGGAAAGTTATGCGTGGAGTCAGAGAAAATGGGTGAGATTCTAAACGAGTACTTTGCATCGGTATTCACCGAGGAGAGGGACATGACGGATGTTGAGGTTAGGGACAGATGTTTGATTACTCTAGGTCAAGTCGGCATAAGGAGGGAGGAAATGTTGGGTATTCTAAAAGACATTAAGGTGGACAAGTCCCCAGGTCCGGATGGGATCTATCCCAGGTTACTGAGGGAAGCAAGAGAGGAAATAGCTGGGGCCTTAACAGATATCTTTGCAGCATCCTTAAACACGGGTGAGGTCCCGGAGGACTGGAGAATTGCTAATGTTGTCCCCTTGTTTAATAAGGGTAGCAGGGATAATCCAGGTAATTATAGACCGGTGAGCCTGACGTCAGTGGTAGGGAAGCTGCTGGAGAAGATACTGATGGATAGGATATATTCCCATTTGGAAGAAAATGGGCTTATCAGTGATAGGCAACATGGTTTTGTGCAGGGAAGGTCATGTCTTACCAACTTAATAGAATTCTTTGAGGAAGTGACAAAGTTGATTGATGAGGGAAGGGCTGTCGATGTCATATACATGGACTTCAGTAAGTCGTTTGATAAGGTTCCCCATGGTAGGCTGATGGAGAAAGTGAAGGCGCATGGGGTCCAAGGTGTACTGGCTAGATGGATGAAGAACTGGCTGGGCAACAGGAAACAGAGTAGCAGAGGAAGGGAGTTTCTCAAAATGGAGACGTGTGACCAGTGGTGTTCCACAGGGATCCGTGCTGGGACCACTGTTGTTTGTGATATACATTAATGATTTGGAGGAAAGTATAGGTGGTCTGATTAGCAAGTTTAGAGACGACACTAAGATTGGTGGAGTAGCAGAGACTGAAGGGGACTGTCAGAGAATGCAGCAGAATATAAATAGATTGGAGAGTTGGGCAGAGAAATGGCAGATGGAGTTCAATCAGGGCAAATGCGAGGTGATGCATTTTGGAAGATCCAATTCAAGAGTGAATTATACAGTAAATGGAAAAGTCCTGGGCAAAATTGATGTACAGAGAGATTTGGGTGTTCAGGTCCATTGTTCCCTGAAGGTGGCAACGCAGGTCAATAGAGTGGCCAAGAAGGCATAGGGCATGCTTTCCTTCATCGGACGAGGTACTGAGTACAAGAGTTGGCAGGTCATGTTACAGTTGTATAGGACTTTGGTTCGGCCACATTTGGAATACTGCGTGCAGTTCTGGTCGCCACATTACCAAAAGGATGTAGATGCTTTGGAGAGGGTGCAGAGGAGGTTCACCAGGATGTTGCCTGGTATGGAGGGCGATAGCTATGAAGAGAGGTTGAGTAGATTAGGATTATTTTCATTCGAAAGGCGGAGGTTGAGGGGGGACCTGATTGAGGTGGACAGAATCATGAGAGGTACAGACAGAGTGGATAGCAAGAAGCTTTTTCCCAGAGTGGGGGATTCAATTACTAGGGGTCACGAGTTCAAAGTGAGAGGGGTATTGTTTATGGGGGATATGCGTGGAAAATTCTTTACGCAGAGGGTGGTGGGTGCCTGGAACGCGTTGCCAGCGGAGGTGGTAGACGCAGGCACGATAGCGTCTTTCAAGATGTTTCTCGACAGATACATGAATGGGCAGGAAGCAAAGAGATCCAGACCATTAGAAAATAGGCGACATGTTTAAATAGAGGCTCTGGATCGGCGCCGGCTTGGAGGGCCGAAGGGCCGGTTCCTGTGCTGTAATTTTCTTTGGTCTTTGTTCTTTGACCATTTCCTTCTCTCCCTCCCAATCTCACTCACTGGCTCCACCTCCAGACGCCTCTTCCAAATAAGTCCTAACCATGAAACTCACTGCAGCATCTATCAGCCTTTTCTCATTCTGTACCAGCCCCTGCCGGCTCTCTTAACCCACAGCAACAAATCAGCTGCACCTTCCGCTGTCTCCAAACCTTCCTGACCAGCAGTCTGGAGACATATTCCCATTTGACCCATTGGATTCCATCTTTATAAAACCCCTTCTCATTTCCACACCAGTACTGCATCCTCACTCAGTACTCCCAGTAGATCTGGTGCTGACTTTATTCACTTTCTGCATCAATTTCCCAATACATTATCAATAATTGTGTTTCAAACATTTCACGGTGACAAGGTCACTGCCCAGGTCAATGAATCAGTTTTCACTGTTCAATGCAGCAACCAAGCTGGAAATTTCAGCCCAGATCCTCTCAAACTGCTGCTTTGTCTCCAGGTCTGATCAGTAATTTCTCTGCTTCCTTTTTTCTCTCTTCCAGTTAACTTGGTGGCGATTGTGATCCTGTCCCGAGGAAAGTGCGGTCTCTCCAAATGTATCACTGTCTACCTGGTGGGAATGGCAGTGTCTGATCTCCTGGTCGTTATCACTGGTCCCATATTGTTGCGGATTGCTTCAATTTATTTCCCATATTCATTCCTGTTCATTACTCCCATGTGTTCTCTCAGCATCGTTCTGTTTTCTGCAGCCACATGTATTTCTGTCTGGCTCACAGTCACTTTCACCTTTGATCGATTTGTGGCCATTTGCTGTGAGAAGCTAAAAACAAAATATTGCACCAAGAAAACAGCGGCTGTGATTGTTGGAACAGTGAGTGTGCTGGGATGTTTACAGTCTGTGCCCTGGTACTTTACAGTGGAACAAGATTACTTCATTGATAATGTTCCCATGGGTTGTGTCCTTAAACCGAGCTTCTTCACCTCCCCCGTATGGGTCACATTTGAATTGTTTATTTACATTTTAACCCCTTGTGTCCCGTTCTTTCTGATTTTCCTGCTCAATGTTCTCACAGTCAGACGTATTTTATTCTCCAGTGAAGTCCGCAGGGGATTCCGGCGCCACAACAATGGAGAGAATCACAAGGACCCGGAGATGGAGAATCGGAGAAAATCAATTATTTTACTCTTCAGTATATCCAGCAGTTTTATATTGTTATGGATAACCCGGGTTGTGTTTAGAATTTATAGGCGAATTGCAGATATTCAGGATTATTCCTCCTACACTGACCCTGTCTATATCACAGATTACACATCACTAATGCTGCAGGTTCTCAGTTCCTGCACCAACACATGTATTTACACTGTGACCCAGACTAAATTCAGAGACGAGCTGAAGAAGGCGGTGAAACACCCTCTCAATCTCATTGTTAAATTAGTGAAATCATAGAAAGAGATAAACACTGCAACTAAATCCCATTTCATATTCCATTCACTACCCTCCCCACAGGACAGAAATGTACATTTTATATTCACAGAACTGAGCCCTATAATTATTTTAAATTTGATTCTGAGACAAAATTATTGAGAATCTGAGCTATTGAGTTGGGATGTGCTCTGCCTCCCTCTCACCATCTCCATCTGCTGGTGTCCCGGTCTCACTGCAGTTACTGCCCCCTCTCACCAGCTCCAACTGCTGGAGTCCCTGTCTCACTGCAGTTACTGCCCCGTCTCACAATCTCCATCTCCTGGTGTCCCTAGCTCACTGCAGTTACTGCCCCCTCTCACTATCTCCATCTGCTGGTGTCCCTGTCTCACTGCAGTTACTGCCCCCTCTGACTATCTCCATCTGCTGGTGTCCCTGTCTCACTGCAGTTACTGCCCCCTCTCACCTTCTCCATCTGCTGGTGTCCCTGTCTCACTGCAGTTACTGGCCCCTCTCACCTTCTCCATCTGCTGGTGTCCCTGTCTCACTGCAGTTACTGTCTCCCTCTCACAATCTCCTTCTGCTGGTGTCCCTTTCTCACTGCAGTAACTGCCCCCTCTCACCATCTCCATCTGCTGGTGTCCCTGTCTCAATGCAGTTAATGCCCCTCTCACCATCTCCATCTGCTGGAGTCCCTGTCTCACTGCAGTTACTGCCCCGTCTCACCATCTCCATCTACTGGTGTCCCTGTCTCACTGCAGTTACGTCCCCCTCTCACTATCTCCATCTGCTGGTGTCCCTGTCTCACTGCAGTTACTGCCCCCTCTCACTATCCCCATCTGCTGGTGACCCTGCCTCACTGCAGTTACTGCCCCCTCTCACCTTCTGCAACTGCTGGTGTCCCTGTCTCACTGCAGTTACTGCCCCCTCTCACCTTCTCCATCTGCTGGTGTCCCTGTCTCACTGCAGTTACTGTCTCCCTCTCACAATCTCCATCTGCTGGTGTCCCTGTCTCACAGCAGTTACTGCGCCCTCTCACCATCTCCATCTGCTGGTGTCCCTGTCTCACTGCAGTTACTGCCCCCTCTCACCTTCTCCATCTGCTGGTCGCCCTGTCTCACTGCAGTTACTGTCCCCTCTCACCATCTTCATCTGCTGGAGTCCCTGTGTCACTGCAGTTACTGCCCCCTCTCACCTTCTCCATCTGCTGGTGTTCCTGTCTCACTGCAGTTACTGCCCCCTCTCACTATCTCCATCTGCTGGTGTCCCTGTCTCACTGCAGTTACTGCCCCCTGGCACCATCTCCATCTGCTGGTGTCTCTGTCTCACTGCAGTTACTGTCCCCTCTCACCATCTCCATCTGCTGGTGTCCCTGTCTCACTAACAAAAACAAGAAATGCTGGAATCACTCAGCAGGTCTTGCAGCATCTGTGGAAAGTGAAGCAGAGTTAACTTTTCGGGTCAGTGACCCTTCTTCGGAACTGACAAATATTAGAAAAGTGAGGTGGGGGTGGGGCAAGAGATAACAAAGGAGAAGGTGCAGATTGGACCAGGCCACATAGCTGACCAAAAGGTCACGGAGAACAGGCAAACAATATGTTAATAGTGTGTTGAAAGACAAAGCATTAGTACAGATTCGGTGCGAATACACTGAATATTGAACAGCAGCAAGTGCAAACCTGAAGAAAAACAACCTGAAAAATACATTATTATCCCTGTCTCACTGCAGTTACTGCCCCCTCTCACCATCTCCATCTGCTGGTGTCGCTGTCTCACTGCAGTTACGGCCCCCTCTCACCATCTCCATCTGCTGGAGTCCCTGTCTCTCTGCAGTTACTTCCCCGTCTCACCATCTCCATCTACTGGTGTCCCTGTCTCACTGCAGTTACTGTCTCCCTGTCACAATCTCCATCTGCTGGTGTCCCTGTCTCACTGCAGTTACTGCCCCCCTCTCACCATCTCCATCTGCTGGTGTCCCTGTCTCACTGCAGTTGCTGCCCCCCTCTCACCATCGCCATCTGCTGGTGTCCCTGTCTCACTGCAGTTACTGTCTCCCTCTCACAATCTCCATCTGCTGGAGTCCCTGTCTCACTGCAGTTACTCCACCCCCACCCCTCACCATCTCCATCTGCTCGTGTCCCTGTCTCCCTGCATTTATTGTCCCCTCTCACCATCTCCATCTGCTGGAGTCCCTGTCTCACTGCAGTTACTCCACCCCCACACCTCACCATCTCCATCTGCTCGTGTCCCTGTCTCCCTGCATTTATTGTCCCCTCTCACCATCTCCATCTGCTGGTCTCTCTATCTCACTGCAATTACTCCCTCCCTGTCACCGTCTCCATCTGCTGGTGCTCTGTCTCCCCCAGTTCCCCAATTATTGGTGCCTCTCCCGATCCCCTTTGAGTCAGAGGGATAGAAACAGAGAGTGAGGGACAGAGAAAGACAGAGATAAATAGTGACATTGAGAGAAACAGAGCGAGAGGGAGAGAAAGACACTGGGAGAGGGAGAGAAACAGATGCAGAGGGACCGGGAGAGAGACAGTGACAGCGGGAGAGAGACAGAGAGAGAAACAGAGTGGGATATGGAGAGGCAAAGACACAGAGTTTTAGTAGAAACATTTTCAGCTGATAATGTTGAAAATATATTTAAATATATTTTTATCCTGGGACTCCATACTGAAAAAAAACTGGCTGCTCTAAGCAATGTCATTTGAAAGGAAACATTGAAGCCAGTTGTTGACTCAATTGGTAGTAATCTTGTCTCTGTGTTATTGGAGGGGAGAAGTCCATTGTCATGTTTAATATGGATGAGAAATTGACGTTCTGTTTAACTCTCGTTCTTGAAATGTTGTCAGTGGGAAGTGAGGAAAGTGCCGGCAGACCCTGAGTCACTTTAGCAGCAGGGCACAGATGTAGATGTACAAAGGGACCTGGGTGTCCTCATCAATACGTGCTGAAAGCTGACATGCAGGTGCAGCAAGTAGTTAAGATGGCTAATGGTATGTTAGCCTTTATCACAAGAGGATGAGAATATAGGAAAAGAGGAGTCTTGCTTCAGTTGTACAGAACCTTGGTTAGACCGCACCTGGAATACTGTGTGCATTTCTGGTCCCCTTACCTTAAGAAGGATATCATTACCATAGAGGGAGTGCAACAAAGGTTCACCAGACCTCTTCCCGGGATGACGGGACTGTCCTACGAACAGAAATTGGGGAAACTGGCCCTGTATTCTCTAGAGTTTCGAAGAATGAGAGGTGAAATCAATGAAAATTACTAAATACATAAAGGGATGGACAGGATAGATGGAGGTAAGATGTTTCCCCTGGTTGTGGAGTCTAGAACCAGGGAATGCAATTTCAAAGTAAGGGGGAAGCCACTCAGTATAGATATAAGAAGAAATGTCTTTACTCAGAGCGTTGTAAATATTTGGAATTCTCCCCCCCAGAGGGCTGTGCAAGCTCAGTCATTGAGTATGTTCAAAGTAAAAACTGACAGATGTCTAAATACAAATTAAATAAAGAGATATGGGGGTAATGTGGGAAACGAGCATTGAAATGGAAGATCAGACATGATCGTGCTGAATGGTGGGGCAGGCTCGATGGGCTGAATGGCCTAATCCTACTCCTATGTTCCTATGTTCGTGGAGAAAGGGTGTGAGGGGGCCCTGGCACACATACACACAGGGACACAAACTCACATACAGACACACAAAGGAAGCGGGAGAGATAGACAGACAGAGAGAAAGAGAGAAAGGCAGAGTGAAAGAAACAGACAGAGAGATTGAGAGAGAAGGAGCAACAGAGAGAGGGAGAGTCAGAGACAGAGGGAGAGACAGAGAGAGGGAGAGACAGAGAGAGAGGGATAGACAGAGGGGGAGAGAGAATCAGAGAGGGGGAGATTCAGAGTGAGAGGGAGATTCAGAGAGAGAGTCAGAAAGAGAGGGAAAGTCAGAGAGAGAGGGAAAGACAGAGGGAAAACACAAGAAGACAAGAAATAGGAGCAGGGGTAGACCATATCTCCCATCAAGCCTGCTCCGCCATTCAATAGAATCATGGCTGATCTTAGGATTCAACTCAGCTTCCCGCCTAGTCCTCACATCCCTTGATTCCATGAGAGGCTAAACTTCTGTCTATCCCAGCCTTAAATGTATTGAACGAAGGAGCATCCACTACCCTCCGGGGTAGAGAATTGCAAAGATTCACAACCCTTTGAGTGAAGTAATTTATATTCATCTCAGTCCGAAATGATCAGCCCCTTATTCTGAGACTGTGCCCTCTTGTTTTAGATTTCCTGACCAGCGGAAATAATCTCTCAGTGTCTACCGTTTCCAAATCCATTAGAATTTTATATGTTTCAAGGAGATCTCCTCTCATTCTTCTAAACTCCATAGAATACAGGCCTAGTCTATTTAATCTCTCTCTTTCCCTCAGAACTGTCTGTTTCTGCACCCTCTTTCGAATCGCATCCTTTAGTTTATATCACCTCACCTTATTCTTCCTACCTGTGGAAGATGTGGGTATGGTTCTTAATGACTACATCACATCTGTCTTCACAAAAGAGGGGACGATTCTGACATTGCCGTCAAGGAGGAAGGGTTTGAAATATTGGATGGGATAAACAGTGAGAGGGGAAATATTGAGGGGTTTAGCATCTTCGAACGCTGATAATTCACCAGGCACGGACTGTTAAGAGATGCAAGTGAGAAAACAGCTGAGGCTTTGACCATCATTGTCTGATCCTCTCTGGTTACAGGCGTGGTGCCAGAAGACTGGAGGACTGCTAATGTTGTACTGTTGATGAACAAGGGAGAAAGTAATAGACTGATTGATTACAGGCCACCCAGCCTAATCACAGTGGAGGGCAAATTATTGGGAAAATTTCTGGTAAACAGCATGAATCGTCATTTCCAGCACAGTCAGCATGGATTTGTTAAGTGAATATCGTGTCAGAATAGTTTGTTGATGTCTTTGAGGGGGTAAGTAGGAGGGTCGATGAGGATCGTGACTCATCACCAGCTTCTCAAGGGCAATCAGGGATGAGCAATAAATGCTGGTCTTGTCATTGATTTCCAGATCCCGTGAATGAATTTAGCACAGTGTCAGCTCCTGTACCTGTGCAGTACACAGTGGGTACAAAGGAATGATTCACTCCTGTGTCTGTGCTCTGTCATGTTCTAAGCACTTACCTACACGGCTTTCCACCTGTCCATAAAACCTTGCTCACATTGATGGTCACACATATGCCATACAGATTAATATCCGCAGTGAACATTTTTAATCGTTAGATTTCACCTGAAACTGAACAGAAGATAGAGAGTGTCAGAATAGCCCCGTGCTGCAGCTGTCCTGGGAGGGTTTGATGGGGGCAGTGTCGAGGGAGATTTACTCTGCATCAACCCCTGTTTTTTATATGTCGAGGGGGGATTTATTCCTCAGGCCCCCTTTTTATACATTTTTTAAATAACATTTTAAAAATCGAATGAATAAACCAAAAAATCAAATTAATATGCTATTCTCGGCATCGACGATGCACTCCAGTCCCTGCAGTGCCCACCAGTCGCAGAAGGCCTCAAGCATACAAGTTGACACCACCTGCTCCTTCTCCAAGGACACCCAGGCACGAACGTAACTGCGGAACAGGGGCAGGCAATCAGGGCGGACGGACCCCCCGATGGCCCGCAGCCTGGACCTGTGAGTTGCTACCTTCACCAGGCGCAGGAGCAGACAAATGAGGAGATCCTCCTCCCGGCCCATGCCCCCTCTCACCGGGTACCCAAAGATCAGGAGTGTGGGACACAAGTGCAACCCGAATTTGAGGAGCAGCCCCTTTAAATACTCAAAGAGGGGCTGCAAACTCGCACACTCCATATATACGTGGAACCCGGACTCATCCAGGCCACAGAAATTACAAGCAGCCTGGGAGTCCGTGAACCTACTTAAAAGCCTATTGCACGGGATTGCCCTGTGCAACACCCTCCACGCTCCAACCCAGGTCTCCGATGTAAAGGTAGAGGACTCCTGCATAGAGAGACCTCTCCCCGGGTATCCCCTCGCCGCCAGATGGCAACACGAACTGCCAGGGCATGTCTGGCCAGCTGTCGAGGGTGAGGATGTGGAGATGTGCAGGAGCAGCCCATACAGGAAACCCCTCTGCGCCGTTTGGAATGGCATGGAGGGCATTTCCGAGGGGCTATTCAGGTTGTGTGGGACTGACTCCCAAGGAGGGTTTCGGGGCATGGGTCTGATGAGCAGTTATAGCTGAGCGGGGGTCAGCTCGTCACTGCTTCAGTTACTCCTCCACCCACCGTTCCATCAACAGAGCTGCCTGTCCAGTCAGCCGAGGCGCTCTCCTCCGCTCAACGGGGGAGCGCCCTGACTTGAGGCAACCATGCTCCAGACTCTGAATAGATCATGGTAAAAGACAGGCAACTCCCTCAGAGAGGCACGGCTAACGGACTCCACCAGGAGCTGCATGTCGTCTTGAAGGCAGTGACACTAGCGGAAAAAATACATCGGAAGTGCACACCTTCTGGGAGGATGCTTGGCATACAGGTATCTCTGCAGGGTCCAAAGGCGGGGAGTTGCAGCCTGGGTGCAGACACACACCAGCGACTGGCCGCCCTCCTCAATCGGGAGACTCAGGACCACGGCAGAGATCCAGTGTTTCCTCTTGCCCTGGAAGAAATTGTCAAGCTTCTTCTGGATCTTGGTGGTGAATGCAGGGGGTGGGGCCAAAGTGACCAACCAGTACCACAGCATCGAGGCCACCATTTGGTTTATGACCAGCGCTCGGCCTCTGTAAAAAAGCACTCGGAGCAGTCCTTTTCAGCCCCCCAGTCGAGTGGTGACTTTCGCCTCCAACTCCTGCCAGTTTGCCGGTCAGGTTTCCTCAGTGGGGTTAAGGTGGACTCCCAGATAAAGGAGGTGCTTGGTGCTCCACGCAAAAGGTGTTAACCCGTCTGGTAGCAAGTCCATCCGCCACTGAACCACCAGGAGTCCGAATCATTTCTCCCAATTGAGCCTTGCGGTGGACGCGGTGGGTGCAGATCACCCCTTAGGCAGCAGGACGATGACCACCCTGCACCACGAGAGGGGCATCTGCCCGGTCGCCAGGCTTTCCCCAAGGTCACGTGCATAATCATCCCCCAGGATGTCCCAGTACGCCCTGAGGAACTCCATGGTCAGCCCGTCCAGCTCTGGGGATTTGCCCTGGTGGAGGGTGCCGGTCAGCTCCGCCAATGTGAGTGGAGCCTCCAATACTTCGCGCCCTCTGGGCTAACATTCAGCAGCTCCTCTCACAAAGCTCTGTGTGCATCCTTGCTGGTCGGATCCAGAGAGAACAACGCACTGTAATAAGAACAGACCAGGAGGCCCATTCCCTCTAGATCTGTGTTGGAGGATTCTTCGTCGGCCAGCAGCTCAACAAGCTGCTTATGGACACGCCGCCATCTTTCTTTGACTTTGCAGCCTTGATGGTGGTGGTGCCTGGGGGTACCTGGGGATCTGAAACGGGAGACAGCTCCCCGCCAACAGATGGGCCCTGCACCTCAGGGTCCTGTGTCACCTCTGTGATGGGATGCCTTCTCCTCTTTTTCCACATTTGGGCGCAGAGGCTCTGAGACCTCCATGTCAATAGAGGCCTCCGTCTCTGCACCCTCCTTTTTCCAGTTGCCCTGGGCCTTAGCCCAGCCCTGGGGCAGAAGGGTTCCCTGGGATCGGTCCTTGGGCTGTGTTCAGGCTCGGGTTGTACCACAGTGTCCAGGGGACGCCTCTCAGTGTTTAATTTTCCTCCGCAGCTTCCTTCCACTCAGGCGGGCACCCCCTCCCCACCGGAGGCCGTGAAAACCACATATTCCGGAACCGATTGAACAGTGGCTTTTGGAGGTGTAGGGAAGTGGGAGAAGGAGCAGCAGTGTTTCGCTGGACCGCTGAGGTGCAGTTGACAGCCGGGAGGTTAGGGCAGTCCTTACGAACATGCCCCACACCCTTGCAGACATGGCACCATGCCCCATCCAAGGTTCAGAAGTCGGTGCAGGCCGTCCCCTGGAACTCCACATTGAAATGGCCATCCGTGAACTCCTCCTGTGCCAGCTGCATAAATAACTGGCATCGGAAGGTGTACACTTGCCAAAGGCTGTTCTCCCGAAGACCGAGCTGGACTGGGGTGAGCCCTGTCTTTACTTCCCCCTGATGGTGCACGTGGGGAAGGAGGAGCTCACCAGGAATGAAGGGTGGGACATTTGACAGAATGACCCTTTTGCAGTGGCCTCCAGGGGTCCACTGGCAGAAAGGTCCCACCCACGGTGAGCCCGTTGCTCAGGGCAAGGGACACCGCCCGCTCGGTCTTCAGGAAAAACACTGCATTCCCGACATCTTTGAGGCAGCAATAAAGACTGAAGGGCCGACAACCTTGGCCATTGCCTTCGCACATATCTCCATTGACATAGTGGGGTGGACGTAGCTCTTCACCCCACGCTTCGATGTTCGCAGCGCAAACGGTGACAGGGCAACAGGTGCAGCTGCAGCAGCGGCAGCAGCATACGTGTGAGGAGGCCCCACCACCAGCAAAGGGGGGCTTCCGTGGGTTCGAAGAGCTGCGCCCAATCTTAAGAAACAAAGTACACAACAGTTTTCTTTTAAACTTAAGCAATATGATGGAGGGATGGGAGTAGAGGAGGATCGGGCTTAAAAGGACCAGGACAGGAGTGGATAGGTGGCCGAGTGATGGAAGGGAGAGAAGGGCTGCAAGGATGTTACTGTGCAATTGGTGGTTGGAGCACCTCGCTGAAGAAGCCACAGTCCAGTCTTCCCAGGAGTGTTCTTCACCCCAGTCAGATGGAGCCGCCCGGTTCTCTCCTTTTCATGCTGCTCTATAAAGACTGTCTGCAGCCGGGCAACTCCAGATATCCTGAGCCACACAGTTGGGGGTGGGGAGGGAGCCCCCTTTGTGCAAGATGGAAGTACAACATAAGAGCAAGTACTGGGTTGGAGTGAGAGGGGAAATCAGCCAGGGTTCCTGCTCCTGATCACTGTCCAGTGACCGCTAGGTTAAAGAGAGAGCGGAAATCAGCCAGGGTTCCTGCTCCCGATCACTGTCCAGTGACCCCTGGCTTGGAGAGAGAGCGGGGGAGGTCAGCCAAGGTTCCTGCTCCTGATCACTGTCCAGTGACTCCTGGGTTAGAGATAGGAGACATCAGCCAGGGTTCTTGTTACTGATCATTGTCCAGTGAACTCTGGGTTAGAGAGAGAGAGAGAGGAATTCAGCCAGGGTTCCTGATCCTGATCACTGTCCACTCTGATTAATGTCTGCCCCTTCACTACCCTGCACCTTTGCTTTTTCATTACCTTTCAATTAAACCCTCCCGCCTCCAGCTATTTAGTTTAAAGTCTTATCTACAGCCATAGATATATGATTCACCAGGACACTGGTCCCAGCAGAGTTCAAAGGAAGCCCATCCCAATGGAACAGCTCTCTGCTTCCCCGGTACTCGTACCCATGAAGCGGAACTCATTTCTCCCACACCAATCTTTGAGCCATACATTTACCTCTCTAATCTTATCTACCCTACATCAATTTGCACGTGGCTCAGGTAGTAATCCGGAGATTATTAGCTTTGTTGTTCTGCTTTTTTAGTTTCGCCTCGAGCTGCTCAGAGTCCCTCAGCAGATCCTATTTCCTAGTCCTCCCTATTCATTGGTACCTACGTGGACCACGACAACTGGATCATTTCCCACCCACTCCAAGATCCTCTCTAATCCCGAAGGGATGTCCTTAACCATGGCACCAGGTAGGTAACACAGCCTTCTGGACTCTCTATCTTTGCTACAGAGAACAGTATCTATTCCCCTAACTATGCTCTCCCCTATTACAACTACATTTCTCTGTTCTCCCCCAATGAATGATGCTCTGAACCATGGTACTGTGGTCAGTTCGCTCATCCTCCCTGAAGTCTGTGCCCTTGTCCACACGGGGAGCAAGAACCTCGTACCTGTTGGACAAGGGCACTGACTGAGGCTCTTCTGAAGGTAAATTCTGGATCCCATACTTGCCTCACTCGCAGTCACACCCTCCATTCACTGACCACGGTCCAAATTTGATGTAATTAATCTAACAACTGTGACTACCTCCTGAAACACAGTGTCCAGGTAACTCTCCCCCTCCCTGATGTGTCGCAGTGTCCGCAGCTCAGACTCCAGCTCATCAACTCTGAGCCGAAGGTCCTTGAGCAGCCAACACTTGCTGTAGATGTGGTCACCGTGGATCGCACAGACGTCCACCAACTCCCACATACTACAGATACAACATATCGTCTGCCCAGCCATCTCTATTCTATTTAATTAATTCATTTGGATTTCAGTATTTTAAAAAAAGAGTTATTTAAGTGTTCTCTTAACCTGTAATGACGTCTCCAGATTTACTCACTTGGCTGAAACAAAAAAAAACACAAAAAGAGACACGGAGCAAAGAAATATCCACCAATCACTTAACAGCTCTCCTGTGACATCACACTTTAATTTCTGCTGGTCAAGCAGGTCCACTGAACAGAACAGAGCGATTTCACCACCGTCACTGCTTCTGGTATCGAGCCTCGGCTCTTTTATCTCCCGGCTCCTCTCAACTGTGTGTTCCCACTTTCAGCACCACGGCGGCTGATTCTTAAACTGCATCCCCTTGTTCTAGTCACGTATGTTGGCCTTCGGTACAAGGGGTTTTGTGTAAAGGAGTAAAGAAGTCTTGCTGCAATTGTATAGAGCCTTGGAGTCAAGCAGAGAATGGGAAAGAGAGGGACAAAGAGAGAGAATGAGTGAAATGCCTCAACACAATGCAGAAACACCACATACAACATAAACTCAGTTGTGACATTCCACTAAATTCACCTTTTAAAATATCCTATTCAATCTGCTCTGCTGCCATTTCAGGCAGCGCATTCCAGATCACAACAATTCAATATTTCTCCTCATTCTTCCCGTCTGGTTCTTTTACCGATTATCTTAAACCTGTGCCCCTTTGGTTACTGACTCTCCTGACACTGGAAACATTTTCTCCTTATTTACTCCGTCAAAACTCATCATCATTGTGAACATCTTGATTAAATCTCCCTCGTACCCTTCTCTGCTCTGAGGAGAACATTCCCAGTTTCTCCTGTTTCGCCACATTAACTGAAGTCCCTCATCCCTGGGACCATTCTAGTCAATCTCCTCTGAACTTTTCGGAAAGTCATCATGTCCTTTGCAAAGTGTGGTGCCCTCACAACTGGACACAATACTCCAGTTGAGGCCGAACCAGTGTTTTCTAAAGGTTGAACATGGCTTCCTTGTTTTTGTACTCTATGCCCTCACAGTGTGCACAATTATCTGAACATGGAGTGTGAGAGTGTGAGGGACACAGTGTGTACAATTACTGGAACATGGAGAGTGAGCGTGTGAGGGACACAGTGTGTACAATTACTGGAACATGGAGAGTGAGAGTGTGAGGGACACAGTGTGCACAATTGTAGCACATGGAGAGTGAGGATGTGAGGGACAAAGTGTGTACAATTACTGGGACATGGAGACTGAGAGTGTGAGGGGCACAGTTTGTGCAATTACTGGAACATGGAGTGTGAGAGTGTGAGGGTCACAGTGTGTGCAATTACTGGAACATGAGGAAGCAGCAACTTTGTGACACCTTGTGTAGAATTGCCGAATTGCTGTTTCCACGAAGTTGTGAAATTTTTGTCAGTGTCTTTCCTGCTGTGTTGCCTTTCACCATTCGTTGTTTGCACAATTCTGGGCGGAGTTAGCTTCCACTTGCCCCGTGGCTGACCAGCATCGATTATAATTTGCTGAGTTTCAGTGTGTATATAAACTCACTCCGGGAGCTAGGAAACCACCGAATGATTTCACTGCTGCTGTTCACATTGAAATCTCAGAACATCTACAACATCGCAATCAGGATGAACACGATTATCTTGTTTGATAAGACACAATTCTCTGGTCAAGGGAAGGATTTTATGGACAGTGTACCTGACCTTGGTTCTGCCTCCTTCTCCTCACTGAAAGTGGAGGGGAAACACGGGGTCGCTTACACCGTCACAAACTGCACCGGAGAGTTGACTGTTTATGGTGCAGGAGATCATGCAAATCTTGGTGAAATGGATAGAAAGATTCAAATCATTGCGCCTGGTGAAGGAAAATGTACTGGACCCAGAAATCGATTTATAGGAAGACATCAATATTCAAGGTGACAGCCGTCACATCACTGAAACCATTAGCGACCTGAATGTTATTGGGTTCAATACTCGGACCTCATCCCATGTGGTGAAGGCAGGTCTTTGGGTTCTTTAGCAGGTGGTGAATTTTAATGGGGCGCTCAAGCTCCTCTTTCAGGGTGAAAACTGGCCTAATTACAGCATTTGTGTCAGTTTCTTGCAGAACGGTGATCACAAAGTGTGAAAACTCAGCTGGAGAAGAGTATGAGCAGGTCGGTGCCCAGGCTGATCCGCTCTGAATGCTTCATGCCCACTTCTGACAGGCTGTCCTCCCCTTTAATAAAGCCACTGTCTGCAAGATAGAGTCTGCACCGAACATCTTTCACCAAATACTGAAACAGCTCCGCGCAAACTGATTCCAAAATCTGTGTAACTCTGTGAAGCTCCACATTACTGTCCCTCGGTACAGGTCGGATTTGTAACTTTGCTTTTGCTCTGTCAGTTCAAAACCAATCAAATAAAATTCGAATGCTGCAAAGTCATCACCAATGTTTCCGTTTGAGTTTCTCTGTCATTTTATGAAATATTTGTTAATTCAAACAGCAGGAAATGTTTGCAAGTAAGGCTTTAAATTTTTCCAGTGACACAGAGCATCTTAAATAACCAGGTACAGGTGAGAGTCTGAGAAGGAGAATTAAATCCCTGCAAATTCAGGCACATTCCCGAGACATTGTCTCACAAGACTGGTCTCACATAACTGAGTCTGCTTCTAAATTTGAGCACGTTTCAGTGCTGCAGTCTGTGCAATAATATTGAAAATACCTCCTACAGAGCCGAGCAGAAGGCAGAAATGGTGTCTGCTTCCACAGGAGCACAGGAAGCTGAGAGCTGATTTAGTAAAACTTTTTTAAACAGCAAGGCCTTTTTTCAGAGAATAGGGAAAGATTCGGTTCACGGGTTCGTGATAAGGGGTCATCAATTTAAATTTTTTGTTGTGAATGAAGATGGATATTGGGAGCATTATCCACACCACCTTCACTTATTTATTATTTTTATTCATGGGAGGTGTGCATCACTGGCAAGACCAGCATTTGTTACCCAACCCGAATTAGTCTTGATAACTGAATGGACATTTCAAATGGCATTTAACAATCAACCACATTGCTGTGGGTCTGGAGTCACATGTAGGCCAGACCAGGTAAGGACAGCAGATTTCCTTCCCTAAAGAACATTAATGAACCAGATCGGATTTTACAGCAATCGATGATTGTGTCATATCAGCATTACAAAGAATAGCTTTCAATTCCAGATTTTTATTAATTAATTAAATTGAAATTCCACCAGCTGCCGTGATAGGAATTGAACCCGTGTCCCCTGGGTATCAGCCTGGAACTCTGGATTACTAGTTCAGTGACATTACCACTCTGGAGGTCTCGCCTCCAACAGTCAGTGTGAGGAGCTCATGAACTTCCTCACTAAGATTCAGACCATGTGATCAGCTGACTCTGCTACTTCCCTCCCTTCCCCTTGCCGACCGAGCTAAACTCCCTCTAAGACACCCCATCCTCCTTCCCGTCCTGGACCTGAACTTGTATCCTTCTCTAGCTTCTCTCCCCTTGTGCACTTCCTCAGCTCATCTTGTACAGTAGGCCCACCTCCTGCTCTCTCACCCCCTATTCCCACTGAACTGCTGACCACCCAACTTCCCCAACTGGTCCCCATGTGAGCAGGCGTCGGCAAAGTGTCCGTACACGGACTACAGTGTCAGTGGTAAAAGTGTTGAGGTCTGGGACTGTTAATTTCAGAGATGAGAAATTTCCCATTGGCTTCTGTTTTCCCACCAGAGCAGCTTTAAAAAGGAATGCACCTGTCAGTTTTACAGCTGAATTGGAATTTCTAAGTTCAGATCTTTATCTAATGCTCATTAACAATCCTTTCCAAATTCACAGCTGAGTGCAGGAACAGCAGCTTCCAAACTCTGGACAGATTCGGGGCTTTCCGGCTGGTTCTGATTTTTTTTAAAGCCCTCTGGAAAACCATGAATCTGTCTGAAGTTCAGAAACTGCTGTTCCTACTCTCAGCAACAGTCAGAGAGAGAGGGGGGGGGGGTGCAAAGAGAGATGGGGGACAGTGATGAGGGAGAGAGAGAGAGAGAGGCCAGAGAGTGAGGAGAGAGAGAGAGAGGGGGCTGACAGTGATGGAGGGACAGAGAGGAGGGGAATAGAGAGAGAGGGAGACAGAGAGGGAGAGAGAAAGGGCAGGGGGGTGTCAGTGGGAGAGAGCGGAACAGAGAGAGAGGGACAGAGAGAGGAGGAATGAGAGAGAGAGGGAGCAGAGTGATACTGACGGACAGAGAGAGGGGCAGCAAGAGGGAGGGGGCAGAGACTTGGTGACAGAGAAGGGGAATGACATGGGGGATGACACAGAGCGAGGGGACAACATAGAGAGGGGGTACAACAGGGAAGGAAGAATCGGGAGAGGGTTGACATATTGGGAGGGGGAGAGAGACAGACAGAGAGAAAGAGAGGGGACGCAGACAGCAAGAGGCAGCGAGAGTGGGAGGAAACAGCAAGAATTAGTAAAGAGATAGAGGGGGGAGAGTGATAGAGAGTGACAGAGCGATAGATGGGCAGAGGGAGAGGGGGGACTGAGAGGGAGGTGACAGACAGGGGAAACGAAACGGGAGATGACACAGATGTTGAGGAGACAACACAGAGAGGCGATAGAACAGAGAAGGGGGAACAGAGAGAGGCCTGACACGGATTGACTCCATCTCCCCCATCCTCACTCACATTTCCTCTCCCCACCCTGCACTCTGTCTCCCTCTCTCCCTTTCCCACATTCCCCCTTCCCACTTGCCCACACACCCCCTCCCCCACTTCCTTTCCCCCCTCATCCTCACTGTCACTCATTCACACTCACTGCCAGCACTCTCTCTCTCCGTCTCTGTCTCTCTCTCACTCTCTCTGCCCCTCAAGCTACTGCTGTCAGTCATCGCCAATTCCCTGGGCCTTGAGTTCGGCCTGCACATTCTCCAGATAATAACAGTCAGGCAAGCCATGGCAGGTCAGGTTAGAGCCAAGTTCCGTGCTGTGGTGGATCTCATTGCATACGACAGTGCACAACTCTCTTATTGTGCTGGATGTCCCAGTGGCGCAGTGTAGAGCTCTCTCTACACTGTTCACATCAAACACTCCCAGTGACACCAGCAAATGGAGATGGTGAGAGGGGGCAGTAACTGCAGTGAGACAGAGACACCAACTGATGGAGATTGTGAGGGGGGACAGTAACTGCAATGAGACCGGGACACCAGCAGATGGAGATGGTCAGAGACGGACAGTGACTGCAGTGAGACAGGGACACCAGCAGATGGAGTTGATGAGGGGGACAGTAACTGCAGTGAGAAAGGGACACCAGCAGATGGAGATGGTGAGAGGGGTCAGTAACTGCCCAGAGAGGTGCACCAGCAGATGGAGATGGTGAAAGGGGTACAGGAACTGCAGTGAGACAGTGACACGAGTGGATGGAGATGGTGAGAGGGGACAGTAACTGCGGTGAGACAGGGACACCAGCAGATGTCAATGGTGAGATTGGGCAGTAACTGCAGTGAGATAGGGACACCAGCAGATGGAGATGGTGAGAGGTGGCAGTAACTGCAGTGAGACAGGGACACCAGCAGATGGAGATGGTGAGAGTGGGCAGTAACTGCAGTGAGATAGTGACACCAGCAGATGGCGATGGTTAGAAGGGGACTATAACTGCAGTGAGACAGGGATACCAGCAGATGGAGATGGTGAGAAGGGGCAGAGCAAGTCTCCCCTCAATTGTTCAGATTCTCAAAAAAATATAATCTCAGAATCAGATTTTAAATCATTTCAGGGCTCATTGCTGTGAAAATAAAATGCAATTTCTGTCCTGTGGGGAGGGTATTGAATGGAATATGAAATGGGATTTAGTTCCAGTGTTTATCTCTTTCTATGATTTCAATAATTTAACAATGAGATTGAGAGGGTATTTCACCGCCTTCTTCATCTCCTCTCTGAATTTAGTCTGGGTCACAGTGTAAATACACGTGTTGGTGCAGGAACTGAGAACCTGCAGCATTCTTGATGCGTGCTCTATGATATAGTGAGGGTCAGTGTTGGAGGAATAATACTGAATATCTGCTATTCGCCTATAAATGATAAACACAACCAGTGTCACCCATAACAGTATAAAACTGACGGATATACTGAAGAGTAAAATAATTGATTTCCTGCGATTCTCCATCTCTGGGTCTTTGTCATTCTCTCCATTCCTGTGGCCCCGGAATCCCTTGCGGACTTTACTGGAGAATAAAATACGTTTGACCGACAGAACATAGAGCAGCAAAATCAGAAAGACCGGGACACAAGGGGTTAAAATATAGTGAAACTATTCAAATGCCACCCATATGGGGGAAGTAATGAAGCTCAGTCAATAAAGACAACCCATGGGAACATTATCAATAATATTATATTGTTTCAGTGTAAAGTACCAGGGGACATTCTCTAAACAGCCCAGCACACTCACTGTTCCTACAACCACAGCCGCTGTTTTCTCGGTGCAATATCTTGTTTTCAGCTTCTCACAACAAATGGTCACAAATCGATCAAAGGTGAAAGTGACTGTGAGCCAGACAGAAACTACTGTTGCTGCAAATCTCAGAACCCGAATGAGAGAACACACAGGAGTAATGCTCAGGAATGAATATGGGAAATAAATTGATACAATCCAGTTCAATATGGGATCAGTGATAATGACCAGGAGATCCGACACTGCCATTCCGACCAGGTAGACAGTGATGCATTTGGAGAGACCGCACTTTCCTCGGGACAGGATCACAATCGCCACCAAGTTAACTGGAAGATTGAGAAAAGGAAGCAGTGAAATTACTGATCAGACCTGGAGACAAACAGCAGTTTGACAGGATCTGGGCTGAACTTTCCAGCTTTGTTGCTACATCGAACAGTGAAAACAGATTCATTGACCTGGGAAGTGCTTTGTCACAGTGAAATGTTTGAAAACACAATTATTAACAATGAATTGGGAAATTGACAGAGAAAGTGAATAAAGTTAACACAGGATCTGCTGGAAGTAATGGGTGAGATTCAGTACCGGTGGGGAAATGAGAAGGGGTTTTACAGAGATGGAATCCAATGGGTTAAATGGGAATTTGTCCCCAGACTGTTGATCGGGAAGGTTTAGGAACTGCAGAATGCACATTTGGTTTGTTGCTGCGGGTTCAGAGAACCGACCGGGGCTGGTACAAAATGGGAAAATGCTGAGAGCTGCTGCGATGAGTTTGAGGGTTGGGATTTATTTGGAAGAGGCAGCTGGAGGTGGAGCCAGTGAGTGAGATTGGGAGGGAGAGAAGGAAAACGACATGTTGGAGCTGGAGGAGAGACAGGAGCAGATGGTTTGGGAAAGTGGAGAAACTGAAGCAATGGATGAGGAGACTGAGGATTCAATGCTATGAGAGGAGAGGCTGAGATTCACAGAGAGAGAGAGAGTGACTGCAGTAGAGTATTAGAGGAAATCTAATCTCTAGATCCCAGTAACACAACTCAATTAATACATTCAAACAATAATACCTGTCGTTCTTGATGTTGGAGAACAGTTCATTGTTTATACAATATGGTGAATACATTTAGTTTGAACAGGGAATTAAGTATAAATTTAAACAGATTTCTGATATCAGTCTCGTTCTTTATTGAATTCAGCAGTCACAGAGATTTTAAAGTGCAATATTTAAATAATGAATTATCATCAGTGATGAACTGATTCTATGATGTTTATTCAGTCAGTAAGTAATGGATGGGAAATTTCTACAAAACAAAATGTGAATCTGACAGAAATAAACACAAAGAATCAAGTCCAACAGTAAAATTAACACAATCTGACAACAGACAACTTCAACTCACAGTTTCCCTCTCTAATTGTTCTGAATATTCCAACACTTTATGATAGTGAATTATTCACACCACTGTTTCTTTCTCTTTCTTTTTCCATCGGCATTGTTTTCTCTGCTCCTTTTCTCCATGCTTCTCTCAGTCGCCCTCCCCATCTCTCTGGAGTACTCACACCCTAATGTTAAGTAATGTGACTTAATGCCACTTTTCACATATGATTTATTCCTGACATTCTGCGCCTGTATTTTGTTCACCAACCCCGTGTTCAATGATTCTGTTGTCAGAGTCAGTTTGTTCAATGGTGAAACCTCTGAATAATTTAATGTGCCTACAGAACACCCAAGTCTCCACATTTTTACCTCCATTCTTCACTTCATCTACAACGCATGGGATAAACAGAATCGAAAGCTTCTTCCAGACAAACCTCACAATCATTGAAATTCCTTCCCCTGGAATTATAAAGTAGACCGTTAGAATGTGGGGTTGTTTAATCAATGAAACACCAACATCAGTGCTGCAGCTGATAATCAAAAGATGAATGGAAAGACTCTTGATTCCAATTGATAGAGTGTAAACCAATAAATCAACACATCAATATTTCCTAATTTACAAGGTATTCCAGTAACGGTGAATTAGAGAAGGAGATGTCAAAGAGACAGCAGCAAATTCAGTTCAGTAGCCAGACCTCTGAAGCAGTGTCAGTAACACGCTGAATTAAATAATATTTTATAACAGTGATAACCAATAAATACATTGAAATCCCAGTTAAACAGCACCGTATTATTGGGGAGGCTGGACATTGTTCTGTCCCCTTGTAACACTGAGACTGTGAGATGTCTCATTATCAATCAGCGAAAATAACAATCATAAAAATATTCCAGGACCAGTTAGTTGCACATCGTGAAACTATAGCAATTTCCTGCTGATCTGATTCTTGATCCTAACCGAGGCATCTTAATCAAATACATTCAATACACAGAATAATCTCGCAACAATACCAGGGTTACATAATCCAATATAATTGAAAGCATCTTCTGCAAGACGGCAAGAGTAGAGAATGAGGAGATTTCAGCAGTAAATTGCAGGGAAAGAGCACACACAGTGAGAAATAATACCCAGTACAGCAGCACAGTTAATATCGATTTACACTGGTAACAGCTGAGCAACTGGCTTACCAGGAACTCCAATTGCTGCAAGTACAGAATAATAAATATCTTCAATCTGATAGAGTAATGGATATTCCATTTCTGAGAGAAGCAGAGACTTCTGTTAGTCTGGAACCCACAGCTCCAGCAGCCACTCTGAGCTGATCCATTCCAATCGTCCTGATTTATGCAGGGGATAAATCTCCACTGACACGGTTGTAGACCTGATCATTGCTATTCGTTACACTCACCTGAACAAACACATTACATCAGCAGCTTTGACTCTGATGTTAATAATGTGGTGGATAAAATACAATAATTTCAATGTCAATGACATTTTCTCAGTAAGACCTCTCTTGGGAATAAACCTGACACCTGGGATTCGATTGTAAGGGGAGTAGATAGGCGGTTCTGTGGTCGAAAACGAGACTCCCGAATGGTATGTTGCCTCCCAGGTGCACGGGTCCGGGATGTCTCAGATCGGCTGCAGAACATTCTGAAGGGGGAGGGTGAACAGCCAGTTGTCGTTGTGCACATAGGCACCAATGATATTGGTAAAAAACGGGATGAGGTCCTACAAGCAGAATTTCGGGAATTAGGAGCCAAGTTAAAAAGTAGGACCTCAGAGGTAGTAATCTCCGGATTGCTACCAGTGCCACGTGATAGTCAGAGTAGAAATGAAAGAATAGTCAGGATGAATGCGTGGCTTGAGAGATGGTGCAGGAGGGAGGGGTTCAGATTTTTGGGACATTGGGACCGGTTCTGGGGAGGTGGGACTATTACAAATTGGACGGTCGACACCTGGGCCGGATTGGAACCAATGTCCTTGGGGGTGCTTTTGCTAATGCTGTTGGGGAGGGTTTAAACTAATGTGGCAGGGGGATGGGAACCAAAAGAGGTCAATAGGGAGTAAGGATGTAGTAACTTAAGCCTGTAAGGAACGAGATAATGAAGTCAGCGTGACTAAGGGAAAGAGTAGGCAGGGAGCAGATGATGAAAGCAAAGGTACTGGTGGTCTGAGGTGTATTTGTTTTAATGCAAGAAGTGTAGTAGGTAAGTCAGATCAACTTAGGGCTTGGATTAGTATCTGGGAGTATGATGTTATTGCTATTACTGAGACTTGGTTAAGGGAAGGGCATGATTGGCAACTAAATATCCTAGGATACCGATGCTTCAGGCGGGATAGAGAGGGAGGTAAAAGGGGTGGAGGAGTTGCATTACTGGTCAAAGAGGATATCACAGCTGTGCTGAAGGATGGCACTATGGAGGACTCGAGCTGTGAGGCAATATGGGCAGAACTCAGAAATAGGAAGGGTGCGGTAACAATGTTGGGGCTGTACTACAGGCCACCCAACAGCGAGCGTGAGATAGAGTGACACATATGTAAACAGAGTATGGAAAGCTGTGGGAGCAACAGGGTGGTGGTGATAGGAGATTTTAATTTTCCCAACATTGACTGGGATTCACTTTGTGTTAGAGGTATAGATGGAGCAGAATTTGTAAGGAGCATCCAGGAGGGTTTTCTAGAGCAGTATGTAAATAGTCCAACTCGGAAAGGGGCCGTACTGGACCTGGTGTTGGGAAATGAGCCGGGCCAGGTGGTTGACGTTTCAGTAGGGGACTACTTTGGGGAATAGTGATCACAATTCCGTAAGTTTTAGAATACTCATGGACAAAGATGAGAGTGGTCCTAAAGGAAGAGTGCTAAATTGGGGGAAGGCCAACTATACCAAAATTCAGCAGGAGCTGGGGAATGTAGATTGGGAGCAGCTGTTTGAAGGTAAATCCACATTTGATATGTGGGAGGCTTTTAAAGAGAGGTTGATTAGCGTGCAGGAGAAACATGTTCCTGTGAAAATGAGGTGTAGAAATGGCAAGATTAGGGAACCATGGATGACAGGTGAAATTGTGAGACTAGCTAAGAGGAAAAAGGAAGCACACATAAGGTCTAGGCGGCTGATGAAAGTCGAAGATTTGAAAGAATATCGGGATTGTAGGCACAATCTGAAACGAGGAATTAAGAGGGATAAAAGGGGTCATGAAATATCTTTAGCAAACAGAGTTAAGGAAAATCCCAAAGCCTTTTATTCATATATAAGGAGCAAGAGAGTAACTAGAGAAAGGATTGGCCCACTCAAGGACAAAGGAGGAAAGTTATGCGTGGAGTCAGAGAAAATGGGTGAGATTCTAAACGAGTACTTTGCATTGGTATTCACCGAGGAGAGGGACATGACGGATGTTGAGGTTTGGGACAGATGTATGATTACTCTAGGTCAAGTCGGCATAAGGGGGGAGAAAGCATTGGGTATTCTAAAAGGCATTAAGGTGGACAAGTCCCCAGGTCCGGATGGAATCTATCCCAGGTTACTGTGGGAAGCGAGAGAGGAAATAGTTGGGGCCCTAACAGATATCTTTGCAACATCCTTAAACACGGGTGAGGTCCCGGAGGACTGGAGAATTGCTCATGTTGTCCCCTTGTTTAAGAAGGGTAGCAGGGATAATCCAGGTAATTATAGACCGTTGACCATGACGTCAGTGGTAGGGAAGCTGCTGGAGAAGATACTGAGGGATAGGATCTATTCCCATCTGGAAGAAAATGGGCTTATCAGTGATAGGCAACATGGTTTTGAGCAGGGAAGGTCATGTCTTACCAACTTAATAGAATTCTTTGAGGAAGTGACAAAGTTGATTGATGAGGGAAGGGCTGCAGATGTCATATACATGGACTTCAGTAAGGCGTTTGATAAGGTTCCCCATGGTAGGCTGATGGAGAAAGTGAAGGCGCATGGGGTCCAAGGTGGATAAAGAACTGGCTGGGCAACAGGAGACAGAGATTAGCAGTGGAAGGGAGTTTCTCAAAATGGAGACGTGTGACCAGTGGTGTTCCACAGGGATCCGTGCTGGGACCACTGTTGTTTGTAATATACATTAATGATTTGGAGGAAAGTATAGGTGGTCCGATTAGCAAGTTTGCAGACGACACTAAGATTGGTGGAGTAGCAGATACTGAAGTGGACTGTCAGAGAATACAGCAGAATATAGATAGATTGGAGAGTTGGGCAGAGAAATGGCAGATGGAGTTCAATCAGGGCAAATGCGAGGTGATGCATTTTGGAAGATCCAATTCAAGAGTGATCTGCACAGTGAATGGAAAAGTCCTGGGGAAAATTGATGTACAGAGAGATTTGGGTGTTCAGGTCCATTGTTCCCTGAAGGTGGCAACGCAGGTCAATAGAGTGGTCAAGAAGGCATGCGGCATGCTTTCCTTCATCGGACGGGGTATTGAGTACAAGGGTTGGCAGGTCATGTTACAGTTGTATAGGACTTTGGTTCGGCCACATTTGGAATACTGCGTGCAGTTCTGGTCGCCACATTACCAAAAGGATGTGGATGCTTTGGAGAGGGTGCAGAGGAGATTCACCAGGATGTTGCCTGGTATGGAGTGCGCAAGCTATGAAGAGAGGTTGAGCAGATTAGGATTATTTTCATTAGAAAGACGGAGGTTGATGGGGGACCTGATTGAGCTGTACAAAATCATGAGAGGTATAGACAGAGTGGATAGCAAGAAGCTTTTTCCCAGAGTGGGGGATTCAATTACGTGGGGACACGAGTTCAAAGTGAAAGGGGAAATGTTTAGGGGGGATATGCGTGGAATTTTCTTTAGGCAGAGGGTGGTGGGTGCATGGAACGCTTTGCCAGCGGAGGTGGGAGACGCGGGCACGATAGCGTCTTTTAAGATGTATCTAGACAGATACATGAATGGGCAGGAAGTAAAGAGATATAGACCCTTAGAAAATAGGCGACAGGTTTAGATAGAGGATTTGGATCGGCGTAGGCTTGGAGGGCCGAAGGGCCTGTTCCTGTGCTGTAATTTTATTTGTTCTTTGTTCATTGTTTGTTCTGTACTTATACTGGATAGATGTGACAATTATGAGTGACATCATTTACATTTTCCATATTATTGCATTGACCTTATTCATTCCTGGAATTTCTATTGCGACTGTAACTAACTGTCTGCACTATACACTGAATGCAGGCACAAAAACAATCCCGTTTCATTCTGTTCCTGCCTTTTCCCAGTTAAAATGTGAACTTTGAGTCTCTGATGCGGGACCACGTTGGGGGTTACAGTCTAGAAACTACTGTAGTTGATGTTAGGGGGCAGGCACTATACATGTCCGTTGGGAGGCAGTCATGGAGTGACAATATCACTGGGCTAGTAATCCAGAGGTCCAGCCCAATGGCCTGAATTTTCACAATTTGGTTTAAAGGCTTTGCCTTCTCAAAATCTTTGGTTATTTGTTATCTTCTGTGACAAAGTACTGGACCTAATCCAAGGGAATGAAGCCGGTCAAGTGGTAGATGTGTCAGTGGGGGAACATTTTGGGACCAGTGACCATAACTCTATTAGCTTCAAAATAGTTATGAAAAAAGATAGGACTGGTCTTCAAGTTGAAGTCCTAAATTGGGGGAAGGCTAATTTCGATGGCATCAGACAGGAACTCTCAAGAGTTGATTGGGAGAGGCTGTTCACAGGTAAAGGGACGTCTGGCAAGTGGGAGGCTTTTAAAAGTGAGATAGGAAGAGTTCAGGACCGGCATGTTCCTGTCAGATGGAAGGGCAAAAATGGCAAGTTTAGGGAACCTTAGTTGACGAAGGATATTGGGAATCTGGTCAGACAAAGAAGGAGGTATATGTCAGGTAAAGGCAGCTGGGATCAAGTGAGTCCCTCGAGGAGTATAAGGGATGTGGGAGTACACTTCACAAGGAAATTAGGAGGGCGAAAAGGGGCCATGAGATTTCCCTGGCAGATAAGATAAAGGAGAATCTTAAAGATGTTATAAGTATATGAAGAGCGAAAGGGTAGCCAGGGAGAGAGTAGGTCCCCTTAAGGATCAGTGTGGTAATCTATGTTTGGAGCCATATGAAATGAGCGAGGTCTTAAATGAATATTTCCCATCCGTGTTTACCGTGGAGAAGGTCATGGAAGCTAGTGAGTTCAAGGGCGGGAACACCGATATCCTGGAGCATATCAACATTACAAAGGAGGATGTGTTGGAGGTTTTGAAGCGCATTAATGTATAAATCTCCAGGGCCTGATCAGGTGTATCCCAGGATGCTATGGGAAGCAAGGGAGGAGATTGATGGGGCCCTGGCAGAGCTGTTTGTATCATCGTTACCCACGGGTGAGGTACTGGAAGACTGGAGGATAGCTAATGTTGTGCCTTTATTTAAGAAGGGCAGCAGGGATAAGCCAGGGAATTACAGGCCGGTGAGCCTTATATCCGTGGTGGAAAGTTATTGGAAGGGATTCTTAGTGACAGGATTTACATAAATTTGGAAAGCCATGGTCTGATTAGGGATAGTCAGCAAGGCTTTGTGCGTGGGAAATTATGTCTCACAAATTTCCTTGAGTTTTTGAGGAGGCAACCAAGAGGATTGACGAGGGCAGGGAGGTGGACGTTGCCTACATGGACTTTAGCGAGGCCTTTGACAAGGTCCCGCATGGTAGGTTGGTCCGGAAGGTTCTAACAGATGGGATCCAGGGTGAGCTAGCAAATTGGATACACAATATTCATGATGATAGGAGACAGAGGGTGGTGGTGGAAGGTTCTTTTTCAGATTGGTGGCCGGTGACCAGTGGTGTGCTGCAGTGATCGGTGCTGGGCCCTCTGTTGTTTGTCATATATATTAATGACTTGGATGAGAATGTAGGGGGCATGATTAGTAAGTTTGCAGACGACACCAAAATTGGTGGTATAGTGGACAGCGAAGAACGTTTTGTCAGGTTACAACAGGATATAGATCAACTGGGAAAGTGGGCAAGTGATTGGCAAATGGAATTTAACGCAGACAAGTGCGAAGTGATGCATTTTGGGAAGTTATGCCAGGGCAGGACATATGCAATGAATGGCTGGGTCCTGGGGATCGTTGTTGAGCAGAGAGACCTCGGGGTGCAAGTACAAATTCCCTTGAAAGTGGCAACAGAGGCAGACAGGGTGGTGAAGAAGGTGTACGGCATTTTTGCCTTCATCGGTCTAAGCATTGAGTACAAGAGTTGGGACGTCATGTTACAGTTGTACGTAACGTTGGTTAGGCCGCATTTGGAGTGCACTGTGTGCAGTTCTGGTCGGCGCACCACAGGAAAGAAGTGATTAACCTATGGAGGGTACAGAAAAGATTCACAAGTATGTTGCCTGGTTTGGAGGGCTTGGGTTATAAAGAGAGATTGAATAGGTTGCGTCTGTTTTCCCTGGAATGAAGGAAGCTGAGAGGGGACATGATAGAGGTATATAAAATTATGAGAGGCATAGATAGGGTAGACAGCCAGAGTCTGTTTCCCATGGTAGGGGTTACTAAAACTAGAGGGCATAGATTTAAGGTGAGAGGGAGAAGGTTTAAAGGCAATCAAAGGGGTAAATTTTTCACACAAAGAATAGTGGACATCTGGAATGAGCTGCCTGAGGATGTGGTGGAGGCAGGAATAGTAGCAACATTTAAGAGGCATCTGGACAGGTACATGCATGAGCAAGGCATAGAGGGATATGGAATTAATGCAGGCAGGTGGGATTTGTATAGATAGGCATGATGGTCGGCATGGACGCAGTGGGCCGAAGGGCCTGCTTTTATACTGTCCGACTCTCTATGACTCCATGACTCTCTTTGGTCTGCCTGAAACTGGCTGGTCTTCCAGCACAAAGAGTTGCCCACGACCGAGTGTTGCAGACTGGCACATTCCAATGTCCAGGTCTACGTGCTGAGTGACACACTAAAGCTTGGGGCAGCCATGGCAAAGGCTCAATGGGGAATGACCATTGTATAGTCCTCCCACCAAGGTGAACCAAGGGGCTGGATCCATGTGAAACCCCTCGGGCTGTATACATCAAATATGGGTTTGTTTTAAAATGTACTTGGCATGTGTAAAGGAATGGAAGGGTTGTGAGGGAACTCCCTCCTGTATTGAAGAAAATTGATTTCCTTTGCAGGTTTTAGAATATCAACTTAGTGCTGTTTTGAACTGTGCTGTCATGTAATTTTTTTACGGATTGTTATGAATAAAGTATATTTTTGGGGGACAAAATGACACATTCCCCACTCTGGTTGAGAGAGAGAGAGAGAGTGTGTGTGTGTGTGTGTGTGTGTGTGTGTGTGTGTGTGTGTGTGTGTGTGTGTGTGTGTGTGTGTGTGTGTGTGTGTGTGTGTGTGTGTGTGTGTGTGTGTGTGTGTTTGCTCCCTCTGTCCAAATCTGGTTTATAACTGTGATTTGATTGTATTTGAATATTGCTAATTGTCTGTGTAACAGTGAGAGGAAACCCTGGGCTCTTGCTGTGCTCTATTGTTTAAAAATATCCTTGCTTTGAACTTTGATGCAATTTTTTCTCTTTCTTTCCCCTGAGGATTTTTTTTTTATTTTGAAAACTGCATTTTGAAGATGAAAAGAGGGAAAGTCTGGGACGAGGAATCCTTGGACAGGAGTTTCCTCCAGAGGAGACGGACTGAGGCCTTACCCATAGGGCGTACATCAGTTGCGTCTGTTCATTAGCCCGAGGTTTAATTTCCTCACTGAGGCCCTGGGTTAACGAGTTCCTGTCAGATTGGGGCCCTGGAGTTTTAAACAAGTTGTGAGCCTGGGGTTAAAGGAGCAGCCCAGCTTTGCAATTTGACACAAAGAAGTTAATCCCCGATGCCTGACAAACAGGCTGCACCACCTCTCCACCTCACAAGACTAAATTAAACAACCGGCAGGTGTAGCTGTCGAAAGGATTGTTATAATTCCCGAATAATGCTGGTATTTTGGGCAGTGCCGTGAATTTGAGTGTTAAATGAAAAATGCAGCAGCCATTTAAATTGAGAGTGAGGTTTAGTTTAGTTTAGTTTAGAGATACAGCACTGAAACAGGCCCTTCGGCCCACCGAGTCTGTGCCTACCATCAACCACCCATTTATACTAATCCTACACTAATCCCATATTCCTATCACATCCCCACCTGTCCCTATATATTTCCCTACCACCTACCTATACTAGGGGCAATTTATAATGGCCAATTAACCTATCAACCTGCAAGTCTTTGGCATGTGGGAGGAAACCGGAGCACCCGGAGGAAACCCATGCAGACACAGGGAGAACTTGCAAACTCCGCACAGGCAGTACCCAGAATCGAACCCGGGTCATTGGAGCTGTGAGGCTGCGGTGCTAACCAATGCGCCACTGTGCCGCCCCAGAGTGGATTTCTCTGTCTGTCTCTCTCTCTCCATCTGTCTCTCTGAATGAGAGTAACAGGAGGGAGAGTTGCAGGAGTATGAGGGAAACAGGGAGGGAATGCCAAGGGGAGAGGAGGGACAGCCGGCTGTTATCACACTGCTGCTTGTGGGATCTTGCTGTGCACAAATGGCCTACAGCATTTCCAACGTTGCAACAGTGACGACCACTTTAAAAATTAATTCATTGAGTATCAAATGCTTCAGTGAATCAGCGGTTACATGCCCGAAATGCGATGGTTTGTAAAGGCTTGTTCTCATTCCCAAATGATGCTGGTGTTTTTGGCTGTGGGCTGAATTTGACAGTGAAATGAAACATCTGGGGACCATTTGAACTCAGATTTTCAGGGATGGGAATGTGGATTTCTCTCTCTATCCCTCTACGGGAGAGGGGAGTGGGGTCACCAGTGTTTGTGTGTTTTTACAATGAGGCAGAAACAGATGTAGGGAGACACACAGAGAACTAGAGGGAGAGAGAGAGAGACAGCTGGAAATAACAGGGTAAACACAGAGGCAGACACACAGGCCCTGGGGGTGGCTGCAGTGTTTAGTCGCTGCCCAGGTACCAGCCCCTGGAGAGAAGCTCCCCCCCCCCCACCCTCCCACAACACCATCTCCAACCGTCGAGTGTGTCTTGATTTTCAGCGAAATTAAATGTTGGCCCAGTGATAAACTGTTGGCACATTCACCTCAGTTTAAAGAGATAATTTCACAATGTCTGGGAACAGAATGGAGCTGATTGCTGCAATTGTCTGTCTGTAAATTGCAGCGATGTTGTCGACAGTGGGGTTTGGAGTGAAAAGACTGCAGGTCATCAGGAAGCAGCTCCTTGTCATGTCTCTGCTCAGAGCTGGCTCTGTTACCCGGATTAACAGGACAATGGGCAGGAATTCAGCTCCTAAAACCCTGTCTCACATTTCCAATCACTTCCCATTCTCTGGCTCTGTGTCGGGGGATGTGTCTGTCAGATGGCGAGTCACTGAGAGATTGTTTTCTGTCAATCAGTGAGGGAAAGAGCCCTGGGCTCTTGCTGTGTTTGTTTAATGTTCAAAAGTGCTTTGCTTTGTTTGAATCAATTTTATTTCTCTTATTCCCAAGGAGAATCTTTTTGGAAGCTACAGCTCTGATGATGCAAAGAGAGAATAGTTTGAAACGTACAATTCTCAGAAAAGAGCTTTAACCAGAGAGGAAAATAAGAATAAATACAAATGTGTTATTGTCTAATTCATTTTTAGATACAGAATAAAGAAGACCTTGTGTTTTCGGGGCTGATTGAAAAACAAAGAGCTGGAAATGCTCAGTATTTCCAGCTTTTTTAAAATGTCAGATTTCCAGAATCTGCAGTATTTTGATTGTGTTTTTTAGGAGGAGGAGTAACTTTTACCACAAGGGAGGGGCTGGCGGGGCCTCTGTAGCAAATCCTTTGGGAAGCGCCGCTCCATAACTGTCAATGTAATACCATAGATTTCCCTCTCTCCATCTCTTGCTGCAACTTGTTCCCTGCCCCTACCCTCCATGCTCATAACTCTATTTCCTCATATCTTTAAATCCCTGTCTCTGTACCGGTCAACATACTTTCTATCTCTGCATCTCTCTATTTTCTCTTTTCATTCTCTTTCTGCGATTCTCTGCATCGTTATCTGCCTATCATTCCATTCTTGGTATTTCTGCCCTCTGCTCTTAGTTTCTCTCACTGGTTTCTGACTTCCTGCCTCTCTTTCATTCTCCCTCTCCCTCTCCATTTGTTTCTCTGTCTCCCTCACTCAGTTCTGTCTTAATCCCTGGATCTCTGCTTTCTGTGTCTCTCTTGCTCTTTCTGGGGATGGATTGGAACTCGCTGCCATAGTGTTGTACAGTGTGAGTGTGAACCAGAATCCTGTTTTCCATCTCTCTCGGGTTTTTCTCCCAATTGAGGTAAAACAGGGGATAAATGCTGAACAGGCGGCCAATTCACAACTATCGCCACCCCTACCCCGGTTTTCACTATTGCCACCAAGTCCAAGTCCAGCCCAGTGTTTATTTGCCTCTCTGTGTATCTGCTCCTCAACTGTCTCTGCCTGTCTTCTTTTGGCTCCATGGGGGAAGGGACAGATCAGCCAGGATGAAACATTGATGGGGCAGTTTCGAAGGGCTGAATGGCCTCCTCTTGCCCCTGTTCCAAACAGTGTGTGTGTCTCTGTGTGTGTGTGTGTGCCTCAGTCCTATTCCCTGATGCTGAGGAGGGTGATGGAGAGAACATGTGAAACACCTTTCTGCAGTGGGGATGTGTCTGGGACTGGGATATTGCTGTGCATTAAATGCTCAGAATGCCTGTTAGCCTCTGTGGGTACTTGCTGTCTGCCCGGCCCTGTGTTTGGGTGGACACGATTTAAAGGTGACGGGGGTCTGAGAGCCATTTGATAGAATTCCAGTGGTTTATCCGTACTGGAATTAAAATGAATTAAAGACTGTTGGGAGATGGAGCCACACGCAGGAAAGGAATGGAGGTTGGAATTACACAGGAGGCTGATCACAGGGGAGATGATACAGAGTGATAATTAGTAGAGGGGGGATTTTACAGGGAAAGATATTATTTAGAAAGGAAGGGGTGTTTACAGTGGGGGCAGAGGAGGATTGGAGGGTGCTATTCACGGAAGAAATTAGGCCATGCATAGAATGTGGGGGATTCTTCAGGTTTAAAATGGGATGGGGATTCTTCAGGTTAAAATGGGAGGGGGTTCTCCAGTTTTAAAATGGGAGGGGGATTATTCAGAATTAAGATGGGAGGGGGTTCTCCAGTGTTTCAAATGGGAGGTGGACTCTTCAGATTTAAAATGGGAGGGGGTTCTCCAGGTTTAAAATGGGAGGAATGCCTCTCCAGGTTTAAAATGGGAGGGGGATTCTCCAGGGTTAAAATGGGAGGATTGCCTCTCCAGGTTTAAAATGGGAGGGGATTCTCCAGGTTTAAAATGGGAGGGGGATTATTCAGATTTAAAATAGGAGGGGGTTCTCCAGTGTTTAAAATGGGAGGGGGATTCTCCAGGTTTAAAATGGGAGGGGATTTTCTCCAGGTTTAAAATGGGAGGGGGATTGTCATTTAGGACTGAGAGGAATAGAAATTACTTCACTCAGAGGGTTGTTAATCTTTGGAATACTCTACTCCAGAGGATTGTGAATACTCCATCTTTCAATACATTTAAGGCTGAGATAGACAGATGTTTGTTTTTTCAGGGAATCAAGGCACATGGAGAGCGGGCGGGAAAGTGGCGTTGAATCCTAAGAACTGCCATGATGGTATTGAATGGCGAAGCAGGCTCGATGGGCCATATGGTCTACACCTACTCCTATTTCTCGTCTTCTTATGTTTCCCCTTTGTCTCTCCCTCTCTCTCTGACTCTCCCCCTCTCTCTGAGTCTCTCTCACTCTGTCGCTCCTTCTCTCTCAATCTCTCTGTCTCTTTATTTCTCTCTACGTTTCCCTCTCGGTCTGTCTCTCTCGCTCTGTGTATGTGTGTGTGTGTGTGTGTGTGTGTGTGTGTGTGTTTCTGTGTATGAGTCTCTGTGTGTGTCTTTGTCTGTGTGTGTGTGTGTCTGTCTCTGTGCCTCTGTATGCTTTTGTGTGTTTATCTTTGTGTGAACGTGTGAGTCTGGCTGGCGACGCCCACATCCCATGATTGAATAACCACCACCACCTCCCCTACCCACCCCGCCCCTCCGCCCAAAAAAACTGCTTTACCCTCATATGCACATTGAGTCACCACTTGGAAAAATTTAATCAATTTAGTTAGGCACGATCTCCCCCTGATAAAGCCATGCTGACTATCCCTGATTAATCCCTGCCTCTCCAAGTGGAGGTTAATCTTGTCCCTCAGAATTTTCCAATACTTTCCCAATCATTGATGTTGGACTCACCGGCCTGTATTTACTGGGTTTATCCCTGCTTCCCTTCTTAAATAATGGTACCACTTTGGCTGTCCTCCAATCCTCTTGTATCTCTCCTGTGGCCAGAGAGGATTTGAAAATTTGTGTCAGAGCCCCTGCTAACTCCTCCCTTGCCTCACCTTACAGCCTGGGATACATCTCATCTGGGCCTGGGGGTTTATCCACTTTTACTCCCGCTAAAACAGCTAATACTTACTACCTTTCAATGCTAATATGATCAAGTATATCACAATCCCCCTGCCTGATCTCTACACATAAATCGTCCTTCTCCACAAATGAAAAGCAATCATTTAAAACCTCACCAATGTCCTCCGGTTCCACACACAGATTGCCACATTGGTCCCTAATGGGCCCTACTCTTTCCTAGTTTTCCTCTTGCCCTTAATATACTTATAACACGCCTTACGATTTTGTTTTATCTTGCCCACCAGTGTGTTTCCATCTCCCTTCTTCGCTCTCCTAATTACAGTTTATAAAGTACCCAATACACTTTCTATTCACCTCCAGTGCCTCGGCTGTTTTCAGGGCTTGGAATGTGCAATAAGCTTCCGTTTTTTGCCTGAACCAATCCTCTATATCCCTTGACATCCAGGGTTGTCTGGACTTGTTGGTCCTACCCTTCATCTTAACGGGTACATGTTGGCTTTGAACCTCCACTATTTCCTCTTTGAATGGCTCCTGCTGGTCTAATGTAGACTTTCCTTCAAGTAGCTACTCCCAGTCCACTATGACAAGATCCTGATTTAGCATATGGAAATCGAGGGTGAGTAACTGCATTAAGTCAGGGACATCAGCTGATGGAGATGGTGAGGGGGGGGGGGGAGTAACGGCAGTGAGACAGGGACACCAACAGATGGAGATGGTGAGATGGGGCAGCAACTGCAGTGAGACGGGGACACCAGCAGCTGGAGATGGTTAGAGGGGGCAGTAACTGCAGTGAGACAGGGACACCAGCAGATGGAGATTGTGAGAGGGAGACAGTAACTACAGTGAGACAGGGACACCAGCAGATGGAGAAGGTGAGAGGGGAGCAGCAAGAGCAGTGAGACAGGGAAACCAGAAAATGTCCATGGTGAGAGGGGCAGTAACTGCAGTTAGGCAGGGACACCAGCAAATTCCGATGATGAGGGGGCAATAACTGCAGTGAGACAGGGACACCAGCAGATGGAGATGGTGAGAGGGTACAGTAACTGCAGTGAGACAGGGACACCAGCAGATGGAGATTGTGAGAGGGAGACAGTAACTGCAGTGAGACAGGGACACCAGCAGATGGAGAAGGTGAGAGGGGAGCAGAAAGAGCAGTGAGACAGGGAAACCAGAAAATGTACATGGTGAGAGGGGCAGTAACTGCAGTTAGGCAGGGACACCAGCAAATGCCGATGATGAGGGGGCAATAACTGCAGTGAGCCAGGGACACCAGCAGATGGAGATGGTGAGGGGGGCAACAACTGCAGTGAGACAGAGACAACAGTAGGTGGAGATTGTGAGTCAGACAGGGAAACTAGCAGATGGAGATGGTGAGGGGGAGCAGTGACTGCAGTGGAGACAGGGACACAAGTAGATGGAGATTGTGAGACGGGGCAGTAACTGCAGCGAGACAGGGACACCAACAGATAGAGGTTGTGAGAGGGGGGTGGTAACTGCAGTGAGGCAGGGACAACAGCAGATGGAGATGGTGAGAGGGGCAGTAACTGCAGTGAGACAGGGATACCAGATGATGGAGATGGTGAGAGGCGGGCAGCAACAGCAGTCAGACTGTGACACAAGCAGATGGAGATGGTGAGTGGCGGGCAGTAACTGCAGTGATACAAGGACTGCAGCAGATGTAGATGATGAGAGGGGGATGTAAATACAGTGAGACAGGGATACCAGCAGTTGGAGATGGTGAGAAGGGGGCGTTAACTGGAGTTAGACAGGGCACCAGCAGATGGAGCTGGTGAGAGGGGCAGTGACTGCAGTAAGACAGGGACACCTGCAGATGGAGATAGTGAGAGGGGGACAGTAACAGCAGTGAGCCAGCGACACCAGCAGGTATAGATATTGACAGGAAGCAGTAACTGAAGTGAGACGGGGGCGCCAGCAGATGGAGGTTGTGAGAGGGAGGCTGTAACTGCAGCGGGACAGGGACACAAGCGGATGGAGATGGTGAGAGGGACAGTAACTGCAGTGAGACTGGGACACCAGCAGGTGGAGATTGTGAGTGGGGGGCAGTAACTGCAGTGAGAGATGGACACCAGTAGGTGGAGATGGTGAGCGGGCAAAGTAAATGCAGTGAGACAGGGAAACCAGCAGATGGATATGATGAGAAGGGGTATTAACAGTCGTGTGACAGTGACACTAAAACTGCAGAAGTTGAGAGGGGGCAGTAACTGCAGTGAGACACGGATACCAGTTGAAGGAGATGGTTAAAGGCAGTAACTGCCGTGAGAGAGGAATACTAGCAGATGGAGATGGTGAGAGTGGACAGCAAATGCAGTGACACAGGGACACCAGCAGATGGATTTGTTGAGAGTGGAGACTAACTGCAATGAGACAGGGGCACCAGAAGATGGAGATGGTGAGAGGGGACAGTATCTGCAATGATACAGTGTCATCAGCAGATGGAGATGGTGAGAGCAGTCTTTAGCTGCACTGAGACAGGGGCACCAGCAGATGGAGATGGTGGGAAGAGACAGTAACTTCAGTGAGACAGTGACACCAGCAGATGGACAGGGTGAGAGGGGAGCAGTAACTGCAGTAAGACAGGAACACCGGCAGATGGAGATCGTGGGAGGAGGACAGTAACTGCAGTGAGACAGTGACACCAGCAGAAGGAGTTGTTGAGATGGGCAGTAACTGCAGTCAGACAGGGACACCAGCAGATGGAGTTGGTGAGAGGGGGCAGTAACTGCAGTGAGGCAGGGACAACAGAAGATGGTGATGTTGAGAGGGGGACAGTAACTGCAGTGAGACAGGGACACCAGCAGATGGAGATGGTGAGAGGGGACAGTAACTGCAGTGAGACAGGGACATCAGCAGATGGAGATGGTGGGAGGGAGACAGTAACTGCAGTGAGACAGGGACACCAGCAGATGGAAATGGTGAGAGGGCGGGCAGAGCAAGTCCCTCCTCAACAGGTCAGATTCTCAACAATATGTCGACTCAGAATCAGATTAAAAATCATTTCAGGACTCAGTGCTGTGAATGTAATCTTCATTTTCTGTCCTGTGGTGAGTGTAGGGACTGGAAAACGAAATGGGATTTAGTTCCAGTGTTTCTCTCTTCCGATGATTTCACTAATTTAACAATGAGATTGAAAGGGTATTTCACCGCCTTCTTCAGCTCCTCTCTGAATGTAGTCTGGGTCACAGTGTAAATACACATGTTGGTGCAGGAACTGAGAGCCTGCAGCATTAGTGATGTGTGTTCAGTGATTAAGTGAGGGTCAGTTAGGACGGATAATACCGAATATCTGCAATTCGTTTATAAATGATAAACACAACCCGGGTCATCCATAACAATATAAAACTGCCAGATATATTGAAGAGTAAAATAATAGATTTTCTGCGATTCTCCATCTCTGGGTCTTTGTGATTCTCTCCATTGCTGTGGCACCGGGAACCCCTGCGGACTTTACTGGAGAATAAAATACGTCTGACCGTCTGAACATTGAGCAGTAAAATCATAAAGACCGGGACACAAGGGGTTAAAATGTAGTACAACAATTGAAATGCCTCCCATGTGGGGGAAGTGAAGAAGCTTGGTTTAAAAGCACATCCCATGGGAACACTATCAATACTTTCCTCGTTTTCAAGTGTAAAGTACCAGGGGACAGACAGTGAAAATCCCAGCACACTCACTGTTCCGACAACCACAGCTGCCATTTTCTTGGTGCAATATTTTGCTCTCAGCTTCTCACAACAAATGGCCACAAATCTATCAAAGGTGAAAGTGACTGTGAGCCAGACAGAAATATATATGGCTGCAGAACTCAGAACTGTAATAAGAGCACACATAGGCATAGTACTCAGGAATGAATCTGGGAAATAAAATAAAACAATCCACAACAACATGAGATTAGTGATAAAAACCAGGAAATCAGCCACTGCCATTCCCACCAGGTAGACAGTGGTACATTTGGAGAGACCACACTTTCCTCGGGACAGGATCACAATCGCCACCAGGTTAACTCGAAGAGAGAGAAAAGGAAGCAGAACATTACTGATCAGACCTGGAGACAAAGCAAAAGTTTGACAGGATCTAGACTGAAATTTCCAGCTTTGTTGCTGCATCCAACAGTGAAAACTGATTCATTGACCTGGGCAGTGCTTTGTCGCAGTGAAATGTTTGAAACACAATTATTAATAATGAATTGGGAAATTGAGACAGAAAGTGAATATGGTCAACACTGGATCTACTGGAAGTACGGAGTGAGGATGCAGTGCCTGTGGGGGAATGAGAAAGGGTTTTACAGAGATGGAATCTCATGGGTTAAATGGGAATTTGTCTCCAGACTGTTGATCAGGAATGTTTAGGGCAGCGGGATGTGCAGATGGTTTGTTGCTGTGGGTTCAGAAAGCCGACAGGGGCTGGTACAAAATGGGAAAAGTCTGAGAGCTGCTGCGGTGGGTTTGATGGTTGGGATTTAGTTGGAAGACGCAGCTGGAGGTGGAACCAGTGAATGAGTTTGGGAAGGAAAGAAGGAAAAGGATATGTTGGTACAGAAGGGGAGACTGGAGCAGATGGTCTGGGAAAGTGGATAAACTGACGCAATGTCTGAGGAGACAGAGGGTTCAATACAGTGAGAGGAGATGCTGAGATTCACAGGGAGAGACTGCAGCAGAGTGTTAGAGGAAATCTAATCTATAGATCCCAGTAAAAAAACTCAATTAATACATTCAAACAAAAATATGTATGGTTACTGGTACTGGAGAACTGTTCATTTGGTAAACAATATAGTCAATGTATTTAGTATTTACAGGCAATTAAATATAAATTTAAATACATTACGATGACAGCCTCACTTGTTATTGAATTCAGCAGTCACAGAGATTTTAAAGTGCAGTATTTAAATAATGCATTAGCATCAGTGAAGAACTGATTTTATTCTGTTTATTCAGTCAGTAACTAAGCAATGCTTCATTATGCTCCATCCATCAATATTGGCGACCACGCTCTGGAAGTGGTTCAAGAGTTCACCTACCTAGGCTCAACTATCACCAGTAAGCTGTCTCTCGATGCAGAAATCAACAAGCGCATGGGAAAGACTGAATGTTTCAAGCCTGTATCCTCAGTACCTTGCTCGACAGCAGCGAGGCCCGGACAACGTATATGAGCCAAGAGCGATGTCTCAATTCATTCCATCTTCGCTGCCTCCGGAGAATCTTTGGCATCAGGTGGCAGGACCATATCTCCAACTCAGAAGTCCTCGAGGCAGCCACATCCCCAGCATATACATCCTACTGAGCCAGCGGCGCTTGAGATGGCTTAGCCATGTGAGCCACATGGAAGATGGCAGAATCCCCAAGGAGGCATTCTGCAGCGAGCTCGTCACTGGTATCAGGCCCGCCGGCCGTCCATGTCTCCGCTTTAAAGACGTCTGCAAATGCAACATGAAGTCCTGTGACATTGATCACAAGTCGTGGGAGTCAGTAACCAGTGATCGCCAGAGCTGGCGGACAGCCATAAAGGCGGGGCTAAAGAGCGGCGAGTCAAAGAGACTTAGCAGTTGGCAGGACAAAAGACAGAAGTGCATTGGGAGATGCAAATGTGTAACAGCCCCAACAACAGCTGGACAGGAGTGGACTTATAAAGCAGCAAAACCTGGTGAATAAGGGAGGAGCAGTGGGAGGGGAGTGGATTTAAAAAGTACCAAAACCTGGTGAATAAGAGAGGAGCAGTGGGAGAGGAGTTTATATTCATTCATGGGATGTGGGCGTCGCTGGCCAGGCCAGCATTTATTGCCCATCCCTAATTTCCCTTCAGAAGGTGGTGGTGAGCTGCCTTCTTGAACCGCTGCAGTCCATGTGGGGTAGATACACCCACAGTGCTGTTAGGAAGGGAGTTCCAGGATTTTGACCCAGTGACAGTGAAGGAATGGCGATATAGTTCCAAGTCAGGATGGTGCGTGACTTGGAGGGGAACTTGCAGGTGGTGGTGTTCCCATGTATTTGCTGCTCTTGTCCTTCTAGTTGGTAGAGGTCGCGGGTTTGGAAGGTGCTGTCTAAGGAGCCTTGGTGCATAGCTGCAGTGTATCTTGTAGATGGTACACACTGCTGCCACTGTGCGTGTGTGGTGGAGGGAGTGAATGTTTGTAGATGGGGTGGCAATCAAGTGGGCTGCTTTGTCCTGGATGGTGTCGAACTTCTTGTGTGTTGTTGAGCTGTACCCATGGAGAGTATTCCATCACATTCCTGACTTGTGCCTTGTAGATGGTGGACAGGCTTTGGGGAGACAGGAGGTGAGTTACTCGCCTCTAGATTCCTAGCCTCTGACCTGCGCTTGTAGCCACAGTATTTATATGGCTACTCCAGTTCAGTTTTTTGTCAATGGTAACCCCTAGCATGTTGATAGTCGGGAATTCAGCGATGGTAATGCTGTTGAATGTCAAGGGGAGATTGTTAGATTCTCCCTTTTTGGAGATGGTCATTGCCTGGCACTTGTGTGGCCCGAATGATACTTGTCACTTATCAGCACAAGACTGGATATTGTCCATGTCTTGCTGCATTTCAACATGGACTACTTAAGTATCTGAGGAGTCACGAATGGTGCTGATTTAAAAAGAACCAAAACCTGGTCAATAAGAGAGGAGCAGCGGGAGACGAGTAGATTAAAAAAAAGCACCAAAACTTCATGAATAAGAGAGGAGCAGCGAGAGAGGAGTGGATTTTGAAAAACACCAAAACATCACAGAATAACAGAATTGCTACAGCGCAGAAGGTGGCCATTCGGCCCATCATGTTTGCACTGGCTCTCTGTAAGAGACAATCCCTCAGGTCCATTCCCCTTCCTTCTTCCCATAACCCTGCACATTCTTCCTTTTCACATAACTATCTAATTCCCTTGTGAATGCTTCAATTGAAGCTGCCTCCACCAGGTTCTCAGGCAGCACATTCCAGACCTTAACCGCTCGCTGCGTGAAAAAGTTTTTCCTCATGTCACTTTTGCTTCTGTTACCAAATACTTTAAATCTGTGCCCGCTAATTCTTGATCCTATCACGTGTGGAATAGTTTCTCTCTATCGACTCTGTCCGGACACCTCATGATTTCGAATACCTCTATCAAATCACCTCTTAGCCTTCTCTTCTTCCAATAAAACTGTCATAACTTCTCCGATCAATATTCGTAACTGAAATTCTTCACCTCTGGAACCATTCTCACGAATCTCTTTTTTGCTCTCTCCAATACCCTCATGTCTTTCCGAAAGTGTGGCACACTGAAATGGACCCAATACTCCACCTGAGGACGAACTAGTGTCTTGTACAAGTTCAACATAACTTCCATGCTCTTGTACTCTATGCCCCTATTAATAAATTCCAGGATACTATATGCTTTATTAACTGCTCTCTCAGCCCATCCTGCAACCTTCAATGACTTATGCACATATACACCCAGGTCCCTCTCCTCCTGCACCCCTTTAGAATTGTGCCCTTTATTCTACATGTTCTCTCTATGTTCTCCCTACCAAACTGAATTACGTTACATTTCTTGACATTGAACTTCATCTGCGACCTGTCTGCCCATTCCACCAACTTGTCTATGTCCTTTTGAAATTCTACACTCTCCTCCTCACAATTCACAATGCCTCCAATTTTCGTATCATCTGCAAACGTTGCAATTGTGCCCTGTACACCAAGGTGTAGTTTATTAATATGTATCAGGAAAAGCAAGAGTCCCATCACGGATCTTTGTTTCCTTCCAATCAAGACAATTCCGTATCCATGTTGCGACCATCCCTTTTATTTCATGAGCTACAAGTTTTCTCACAAGTTTGTTGTGTCGCATTGTATCAAGCGCCTTTTGAATGTCCATATACACCACATCAACAGCATTGCCTTCATCAACCCTCTCTGCTGCCTCCTCACAAAATTCCAGCAAGTTGGTTCAGCATGATTTTCCATAGGAACTCCATGCTGGCTTTCCATAATCAACCCACATTTGTCCACGTGACTATTGATTTTGTCCCGAATTATTTTTTCTAGATGTTCTCCCACCACCGAAGTTAAAATGTTCTTTAGCTGCTGAGCTTATCTCTGGACACTTTTGCAAACAAGGGTGTAACGTTTACAACTCTCCAGTCCTCTGGGGACAACTCTGATTCAAAGGAAGGTTGAAAAATTAGGGCCAGCGCCTCTACTATTTCCACCTTCACTTCCTTCAGTATCCTTGGTTGCATCTCATCTGGTTGAGTGCTTTATCCACTTTACGTACAGACAGCCTATCTAATACGTGCTCTTTATCAATTTTCAATCCCTCTAGTGTCTGATTTACCTCCTCTTTCAACATTGCCTGAGTTGCATCATCTTCCTTGGTAAAGACAGATGCCAAGCATTCATTTAATACCTCTGCAATGCCCTCTGCCTCTATGTGTAAATCCCCTTTCTAGCCTCTAATCGGCCCCACCACTCCTCTTACCACCCTTTTACTACTTACATGCCGAAAGAAAACTTCGGAATTTCATAGAATCATAGAATGTTTAAGACAGAGAAAAAGACCATTTGACCCATCGTGTCTGTGCCGGCTGAAAAACTATGCACCTATTCGCATCCCACCTTCCAGAATTTGCTCCGTAGCCCTGCAGACTGTGGAACTCGAGGTGCATATCCAGACTCACTTTGAATGAATTGAAGGTCTCTGCTTCATATATCCTTTCAGGCAGTGAGTTCCAGACCATCACCACCCTCTGGGTGAAAATGTTTTTCCTCATATCCCCTCTAATTCTTCTATAAATCATTTTAAATCTATGCCCCCTCGTCAATGACCTCTCTGCTAAGGTGAAAAGACCCTTCACCTCCATTATATCCAGGCGCCTCATATTTTTGTCCAGTTCAATCAGATCTCCCTTCAGCCGTCTCTGTTCCACGGATAACAATCCCAGCCTATCCAATATTTCATCTCAACTGCATTTGTCCACTCCTGGCAACATGCTCGTAAATCTCCTCTGTACCTTCTCTTGTGCAATTACATCCTTTCTGCAATGAGTGACCATAACTGCACACTGTACTCAATTTGTGGCCTGACCAATGAGTTAAACAGCGCCAGCATAACCTCCCAGCTCTTGTCTTCTATACCTCGGTTAATAAACGAAAGGATTCCATATGCCTCCTTCACCACCTTATCGACCTGTTCTGTTGCCTTCAGGGATTTGTGGGCATTCAGTCCAAGGTCCCTCACTTGCTCTACACTTCTCAGTATTTTCCCATTAATCAAATACTCCTTTGCTTTTTTTGACATCCCCAAATGCATCACCTCACACTTCTGCAGATTGAATTCCATTTACCACTTTTCTGCTCATTTGAACAGACCATCAATATCTTCCTGCAGCCAACAGCTATCCTCCTCGCTCTCTACCACACGGCCAATCTTCTGTCGTCCGCAAATTTCTTGATCATGCCCCCTACATTTATGACCAACTCGTTAATATACACCACAAAAAGCAAGCGACCCAGTCCTGAGCCCTGCGGAACGCCACGGGAAGCAGTCACAAAAATAGCCGTCAACAATTACCCTTTGTTTCCTGTCACTGAGCCAATTTGTTGCATTTCCATGGAATCACGGGATTTTCTTTTTTAACCAGTCTTCCATATAGTATCTTGTCAAAAGCCTTGCTAAAATGTATACAGGCCACATCAATTGAACTACCCTCATCGACCTTCCCTGTTAATCCTTCATAAAATTCGATCACGTTGGTCAGACAAGATCATCCCAGAACAAATCCATGCTGACTGTCCTTGATTAACCCATGTCTTTCTAACTGACAATTTATCCTGTCTCTCAGAGGAGATTCTAATAATTTTTCCATTGTTGAGGTTAGACTGACCGGCCTGTAATTATTTGGCTTTGTTGCTTTGGATACCTGGAGAGGAGCAGCGAGAGAGGAGTGGATTTAAAAAGCAATAATGACTGGAAACCTGGAGAGAGGGAGAGTGGAATTGCAGATTTAAAAAGCACCAAATCCTCGTGAATAACAGAGGTGCACTTTTTAAAAGTATCAACTCCTGCTGACGGAGCGAGGAGCATCGGGAGAGGAGCAGTATTTTCAGAAGAAAATGCCTCAGCAGATTTCTCAACTGGTCCGTCAAGAAAAGGGAGGAAATTTAATTGCTCCATTTAAAGGGTGAGTTTGAGTGCAGGATAGAGCACATCAGTCAGAACAAGGTAATGCATTCTCCATGGCAACGCATCTACCAGTTAGAGTGCACTTCCTAACGAATCAGCACTCTCTTTTCATACGGTATAACTTAGTTGCTTTCCCTTGCATCGGTATTCATGTGATTTGTCCAGATGAGTGCAAGATGAAAGGCTTCAACAAAATGCTTCTATTTACAGAAAAACTCAAATGATAGAGTCGTTATAATGGGGACCTTGAATTATCTGAATATAGACTGGGATGCTTGTAATGTAAAGGTTACAGAGGAACTGTTCATAGACAGTGTTTAGGAAATAGAATTCTGCAGCATTATGTTTCGGAAAGGAAGCTCTGCTGGACCTGGTTCTTGGGAATGAGGTGGGACAAGTTGATCAAGTGACAGTCGGAGCATATTTAGAGGACAGTGATCATCGTATCATAAGGTTTAGGTTGGCTCTGGGAAACGACAAAGAGCAATCCAGAGTCTTCTTCTTTGGCCTCCTTGTCTCGAGAGACAACGGGTAAGCGCCTGGAGGTGGTCAGTGCTTTGTGAAGCAGCGAATGGAGTGGCTATAAAGGCCAATTCTCGAGTGACAGACTCTTCCACAGGTGCTGCAGATAAAATTGGTTGTCGGGACTGTTACACAGTTGGCTCTCCCCTGGCGCTTCAGTCTTTTGTCCTGCCAACAGCTAAGTCTCTTCGACTCAGCAATCTTTAGCCCCGCCTTTATGGCTGACAGCCAGCTCTGGCGATCACTGGCAACTGACTCCCAAGAATTGTGATCAATGTCACAGGACTTCATGTCGCATTTGCAGATGTCTTTAAAGCGGAGACATGGACGGCCGCTAGGTATGATACCAGTGACGAGCTCGCTGTACAATGTGTCCTCGGGGATCCTGCCATCTTCCATTTGGCTTACATGGCCAACCCATCTCAAGTGCCGCTGGCTCAGTTGGGTGTATATGCTGGGGATGTTGGCCACCTCGAGGACTTCTGCGTTGGAGATATGGTCCTGCCACCTGATGCCAAGGATCATCCGGAGGCAGTGAAGATGGAATGAATTGAGATGTCGCTCCAGGCTGACATACGTTGTCCAGGCCTCATTGCCATAGTGCAAGGTACTGAGGACATTGGCTTGAAACACTTGGACATTTATGATCCCTGTCAGTGTGCCATTTTCCCACACTCTCTCGGCCAGTTTCGACATAGAAGCAGACGTCTTTTCCATCCGCTTGTTAATTTCTGCATCGAGAGACAGGTTACTGGTGATAGTTGAGCCTAGGTGGATGAACCCTTGAACCACTTCCAGAGGGTGGCCAATATTGATGGATGGAGCATTTCTGATGTCCCGGTCCACGATGTTCGTTTTCTTGAGGCTGATGGTTAGGCCAAATTCGTTGCAGGCAGCCACAATCCTGTCGATGAGTCTCTGCAGACACTCTTCAGTGTGAGATGTTAATGCAGCATCGCCAGCAAAGAGGAGTTCCCTGATGACGACATTCCGTACTTTGGTCTTTGCTCATAGGCGGGCAAGGTTGAACAACCTGCCATCTGATCTTGTGTGGAGGAAAATTCCTTCTTGTGAAGACTTGAACGCATGTGAGAGCAGCAGGGCAAAGAAGATCCCAAAAAGTGTAGGTGCGAGAGAACAGCCCTGTTTCACGCCACTCAGAATAGGAAAGGGGTCTGATGTGATGCCGCTGTTCTGAATTGTGCCTTTCATATTGTCATGGAATGAGGTGATGATACTTAGTAGCTTTGGTGGGCATCCGATCTTTGTTTGTAGTTTGAAGAGACCTCGTCTGCTGCCGAGGTCAAAGACTTTGGTGAGATCTATAAAAGCAACGTTGAGGGGCATCTGTTGTTCATAGCATTTCTCCTGTTGCTGACGACGGGAGAATAGCATGTCAATGGTGGATCTCTCTGCTCGAAAGACATGTCTCTCTCCATTTGTCTCTCTGAATGAGAGTAACAGGAGGGAGAGAGACGCAGGAGAATGAGGGAAACAGGCAGGGAATGAAAGGGGGAGAGGAGGGGCAGCTGGCTGTTATCACGCTGCTGCTTGTGGGATCTTGCTGTGCACCAATGGCCTGAAGCATTTCCAACATTGCAACAGTGACGATCACTTTAAAAATTAATTCAGTGAGCGTCAAATGCTTCTGTGAATCAACAGTTACACGGCTGAAATGTGAAGGTTTGTGAAGGCTTGTTCTCATTCCGAATAATGCTGGTGTTTTTGGCTGTGGGCTGAAATCAACAGTGAAATGAAACACCTGGCAACCATTTGAACTCAGATTTTCAGGGATGGGAATGTGGATTTCTCTATCCTTCTGCGGGAGAGGGTATTGGGGTCACCAAAGTTTGTGTGTTTTTACAGTGAGGCAGAAACAGATGTAGAGAGACACACCGAGAAATAGAGGGAGAGAGAGGGCCAGCAGGAAATGACAGGGTAAACACATCCACACTTCCCAGTCTCTGGCTCCGTGCTGGCGGAAGTGCTGGTTACATGGAGAGTCACTGAGAAATGTTTTCATGTCAGTAAGTGAGAGAAAGAGCCTTGGGCTCTTGCTGTGTTTAACTTCTGTTCAAAAATGCTTTGCTTTCTTTGAATCAATTTTATTTCTCTTATTCCCAAGGAGAATCTTTTCAGAAGCTGAAGCTGTGATGATGCAGATGGAGAATCTTTTGGCCACGTGGAATTCTCAGACTAGAGCTTTAACCAGACAGGTTACAAGTACATAGTTCTCTGAAAGTGGCAATACAGGTAGACAGGGTCATGACGAAGGCGTATGGCATGCTTGCCTTCATCGGCCGAGGCATTGAGTACAAGAGTTGGGACGTCATGTTACAGTTGTACATAATATTGGTTAGGCCGCGCTTGGATTACTGTGTGCAGTTCTGTTCACTGCACTACAGGAAAAATGTGATTAAGCTAGAGAGGGTGCAGAAAAGATTCACAAGGATGTTGCCTGGTTTGGAGGGCTTGAGTTATAAAGAGAAATTGGATAGGCTGGGTCTGTTTTCCCAGGAGCGAAGGAGGCTGAGAGGGGACATGATAGAGGTATATAAAATTATGAGAGGCATAGATAGGGTAGATAGGCAGAGTCTGTTTCCCATGGTTGGGATGACCAAAACTAATAGGCATAGATTTAAGGTGAGAGGGAGGAGGTTTAAAGGGGATCAAAGGGGTACATTTTTCACACAAAGAATAGTGGGTATCTGGAATGAGCTGCCTCAGGAGATGGTGGAGGCAGGAACAGTAGCGACATTTAAGAGGCATCTGGAGAGGTACTTGAATGAGCAAGGCATAGAGGGATATGGAATTAATGCCGACAGGTGGGATTAGTTTAGTTTAGAGATACAGCACTGAAACAGGCCCTTCGGCCCACCGAGTCTGTCCCGACCATCAGCCACCCATTGTATACTAATCCTACACTATTTCCACATTCCTACCACATCCCCACCTGTCCCTATATTTCCCTACCACCTACCTGTACTAGGGGCAATTTTTAATGGCCAATTAACCTATCAACCAGAAATGTTTTGGCATGTGGGAGGAAACAGGAGCACTCGGAGGAAACCCACGCAGACACAGGGAGAACTTGCAAACTCCACACAGGCAGTACCCAGAATTGAACCCGGGTCGCTGGAGCTGTGAGGCTGCAGTGCTAACCACTGCACCACTGTGCCGCCGATTAGTATAGATGGCATAATGGTTGAGCATGGACACGGTGGGCCGAAGTGCCTGTTTCTATGCTGCACGACTCTATGACTCCATCAATAAACAGATTATCTGTATAATATCACATTGCTGCCTGTGGGATCTTGCTCTGCAGAGCTTGCCTGCAGAATTTCCTGCATTATAACAGTGACTACATTTTAGGATTGAATTCATTGTGTGTACAACTCTCCTGAAGACATGGAATTAAAGTCCTGAGCTTGAAGCCGGTATAATTCCCGAAAAATGTACGTGTTTTGGGCAGTCTGTGAAGTTCAGGGTTAAATGGCGAGAGGAAGAAAGACGCAGGAGATTCAGGAGACATGGAGGGAATCAGTGGGGGAGAGGGGAGCAGCCGATTGTTATCACATTGCTGCTGTGGGATCTTGCTGTGCACAAATGGCCTGCAGCATTTCCAACATTGCAATAGGTTCGAGCACTTCAACAATCAATTCATTGAGTATCAAATGCTCCCGATTCGTTTCAATTCATTTTCCTGAGATTCTCAGTTTACATTTTTCTCTCTGTCTCTCTCCAGCTTTCTTTCCCTCTATCTCTTTATTTAAACCTTTCATAGTTATAAACAAACACTGCACTGTGATTTGTTGCTGTTTTAAAGGGTGAGACAGAAATATTTCCGAGATCATTTCAATCAGGATTACATTGCAGCAGCTTTTTCGGGAGCAGAGTGTGAGCGAGTGAGCAGCTGGGAAGGTCAGTTTGAAAGTAAACTTAATTTCCTTTTGTTTTTCGGCGGAGTCCAGGGGGCTGCTGGGTAAGTAAAACACTATATATTTGGGCGGTTTAAAATAACTTTCCTTTCATTGCAGCAGCTTTTTCGGGAGCAGAGTGTGAGCGAGTGAGCAGCTGGGAAGGTCAGTTTGAAAGTAAACTTAATTTCCTTTTGTTTTTCGGCGGAGGCCAGGGGGCTGCTGGGTAAGAAAAACACTATATATTTGGGCGGTTTAAAATAACTTTCGTTTCATTGCAGCAGCTTTTTCGGGAGCAGAGTGTGAGCGAGTGAGCAGCTGGGAAGGTCAGCTTGAAAGTAAACTTAATTTCCTTTTGTTTTCCGGCGGAGGCCAGGGGGCTGCTGGGTAAGTAAAACACTATATATTTGGGCGGTTTAAAATAACTTTCCTTTCATTGCAGCAGCTTTTTCGGGAGCAGAGTGTGAGCGAGTGAGCAGCTGGGAAGGTCAGTTTGAAAGTAAACTTAATTTCCTTTTGTTTTTCGGCGGAGGACAGGGGGCTGCTGGGTAAGTAAAACACTATATATTTGGGCGTTTTCTGAACCCGAGACACCACACTTGTCGTGTCTCCCACCCGCCCTCCGCCTCTAACCAAAAAAAAGGACTCGGTGGGGTGTTTATAAGGTAAGGCTTTTTCTATTTCTCTGGTTTTATCGTGATTGGTAAAAACTTTTCGTTCCTTTTTCATTTAACTAAGTTTAAACTTAAGATTAAAAATGGCAGGAGATCTCAGACCCGTGTCATGCTCCTCTTGCTCAATGTGGGAGCTCAGGGACATGGCTGATGTCCCTGACTCCTTCACGTGCAGGAAGTGTGTCCAACTGCAGCTCTTGTTAGACCGCATGACGGCTCTCGAGCTGCGGATGGACTCACTTTGGAACATGCGCGATGCTGAGGAGGTCGTGGATAGCACGTTTAGTGAATTGGTCACACCGCGGATTAGGATTGCTGAGGGAGAAAGGGAATGGGTGACCAAAAGGCAGAGAAAGAGCAGGAAGGCAGCGCAGGAGTCCCCTGCGGTCATCTCCCTCCAAAACAAGTATACCGTTTTGGATACTGTTGAGGGAGATGGCTCACCAGGGGAAGGCAGCAGTAGACAGGTCCATGGCACCGTGGCTGGCTCTGCTGTTCAGAATGGCGGGAAAAAGAGTGGAAGGGCTATGGTCGTAGGGGATTCGATTGTAAGGAGAGTAGATAGGCGGTTCTGTGGTCGAAAACGAGGCTCCCGAATGGTATGTTGCCTCCCAGGTGCACGGGTCCGGGATGTCTCAGATCGGCTGCAGAACATTCTGAAGGGGGAGGGTGAACAGCCAGTTGTCATTGTGCACATAGGCACCAATGATATAGGTAAAAAACGGGATGAGGTCCTACAAGCAGAGTTTAGGGAGTTAGGAGCCAAGTTAAAAAGCAGGACCTCAGAGGTAGTAATCTCAGGATTGCTACCAGTGCCACGTGATAGTAAGAGTAAAAATGAAAGAATAGTCAGGATGAATGCGTGGCTTGAGAGATGGTGCAGGAAGGAGGGGTTCAGATTTTTGGGACATTGGGACCGGTTCTGGGGGAGGTGGGACTATTACAAATTGGACGGTCTACACCTGGGCCGGACTGGAACCAATGTCCTTGGGGGTGCTTTTGCTAACGCTGTTGGGGAGGGTTTAAACTAATGTGGCAGGGGGATGGGAACAAATTGAGGTCAGTTGACAGTAAGGAGGTAGTAACAAAAGCCTGTAAGGAACTAGATAATGAAGTCAGTGTGACTAAGGGGAAGAGCAGGCAGGGAGCAGATGATGAATATAAAGGGACTGGTGGTCTGAGGTGCATTTGTTTTAATGCAAGAAGTGCAGTAGGTAAGGCAGATGAACTTAGGGCTTGGATTACTACCTGGGAGTATGATGTTATTGCTATTACTTGGTTGAGGGAAGGGCATGATTGGCAACTAAATATCCCAGGATATCGATGCTTCAGGCGGGATAGAGAGGGAGGTAAAAGGGGTGAAGGAGTTGCATTACTGGTCAAAGAGGATATCACAGCTGTGCTGAAGGAGGGCACTATGGAGGACTCGAGCAGTGAGGCAATATGGACAGAACTCAGAAATAGGAAGGGTGCGGTAACAATGTTGGGGCTGTACTACAGGCCTCCCAACAGCGAGCGTGAGATAGAGGTACAAATATGTAAACAGATTATGGAAAGATGTAGGAGCAACAGGGTGGTGGTGATAGGAGATTTTAATTTTCCCAACATTGACTGGGATTCACTTAGTGTTAGATGTCTAGATGGAGCAGAATTTGTAAGGAGCATCCAGGAGGGTTTTCTAGAGCAGTATGTAAATAGTCCAACTCGTGAAGGGGTCATACTGGACCTGGTGTTGGGGAATGAGCCCGGCCAGGTGGTTGAAGTTTCAGTAGGGGACTACTTTGGGAATAGTGATCACAATTCCATAAGCTTTAAAATACTCATGGACAAAGACGAGAGTGGTCCTAAAGGAAGAGTGCTAAATTGGGGGAAGGCCAACTATACCAAAATTCGGCAGGAGCTGGGGAATGTAAATTGGGAGCAGCTGTTTGAAGGTAAATCCACATGTGATATGTGGGAGGCTTTTAAAGAGACGTTGATTAGCGTGCAGGAGAGACATGTTCCTGTGAAAATGAGGGATAGAAATGGCAAGATTCGGGAACCATGGATGACAGGTGAAATTGTGAGGCTAGCTAAGAGGAAAAATGAAGCATACATAAGGTCTAGGCGGCTGATGAAAGACGAAGCTTTGAAAGAATATCGGGAATGTAGAGCCTATCTGAAACGAGGAATTAAGAGGGCTAAAAGGGGTCATGAAATATCTTTCGCAAACAGGGTTAAAGAAAATCCCAAAGCCTTTTATTCATATATAAGGAGAAAGAGGGTAACTAGAGAAAGGATTGGCCCACTAAAGAACAAAGGAGGAATGTTATGCTTGGACTCAGAGAAAATGAGTGAGATTCTAAACGAGTACTTTGCATCGGTATTCACCGAGGAGAGGGACATGATGGATGTTGAGGTTCGGAACAGTTGTTTGATTACTCTAGGTCAAGTCGGCATACGGAGGGAGGAAGTGTTGGGTATTCTAAAGGGCATTAAGGTGGACAAGTCCCCAGGTCCGGATGGGATCTATCCCAGGTTACTGAGGGAAGCGAGAGAGGAAATAGCTGGGGCCTTAACAGATATCTTTGCAGCATCCTTAAACACGGGTGAGGTCCCGGAGGACTGGAGAATTGCTAATGTTGTCCCCTTGTTTAAGAAGGGTAGCAGGGATAATCCAGGTAATTATAGACCGGTGAGCCTGACGTCAGTGGTAGGGAAGCTGCTGGAGAAGATACTGAGGGATAGGATCTATTCCCATTTGGAAGAAAATGGGCTCATCAGTGATAGGCAACATGGTTTTGTGCAGGGAAGGTCATGTCTTACCAACTTAATAGAATTCTTTGAGGAAGTGACAAAGTTGATTGATGAGGGAAGGGCTGTCGATGTCATATACATGGACTTCAGTAAGGCGTTTGATAAGGTTCCCCATGGCAGGCTGATGGAGAAAGTGAAGGCGCCTGGGGTCCAAGGTGTACTAGCTAGATGGGTAAAGAACTGGCTGGGCAACAGGAGAGAGAGAGTAGCAGTAGAAGGGAGTTTCTCAAAATGGAGACGTGTGACCAGTGGTGTTCCACAGGGATCCGTGCTGGGACCACTGTTGTTTGTGATATACATAAATGATTTGGAGGAAAGGATAGGGTGACTGATTAGCAAGTTTGCAGACGACACTAAGATTGGTGGAGTAGCAGATAGTGAAGGGGACTGTCAGAGAATAAAGCAGAATATAGATAGATTGGAGAGTTGGGCAGAGAAATGGCAGATGGAGTTCAATCAGGGCAAATGCGAGGTGATGCATTTTGGAAGATCCAATTCAAGAGTGAACTATACAGTAAATGGAAAAGTCCTGGGGAAAATTGATGTCCAGAGAGATTTGGGTGTTCAGGTCCACTGTTCCCTGAAGGTGGCAACGCAGGTCAATAGAGTGGTCAAGAAGGCACACGGCATGCTTTCCTTCATCGGACGGGGTATTGAGTACAAGAGTTGGCAGGTCATGTTACAGTTGTATAGGACTTTGGTTCGGCCACATTTGGAATACTGCATCCAGTTCTGGTCGCCACATTATCAAAAGGATGTGGATGCTTTGGAGAGGGTGCAGAGGAGGTTCACCAGGATGTTGCCTGGTATGGAGGGCGCTAGCTATGAAGAGAGGTTGAGTAGATTAGGATTATTTTCATTGGAAAGACGGAGGTTGAGGGGGGACCTTTTTGAGGTGTACAAAATCATGAGAGGTATAGACAGGGTGGATAGCAAGAGGCTTTTTCCCAGAGTGGGGGATTCAATTACTAGAGGACACGAGTTCAAAGTGAAAGGGAAAATGTTTAGGGGGGATATGCGTGGAAAGTTCTTTACGCAGAGGGTGGTGGGTGCCTGGAACGCGTTGCCAGCGGAGGTGGTAGATGCGGGCACGATGGAGTCTTTTAAGATGTATCTAGACAGATACATGAATGGGCAGGAAGAAAAGAGATACAGAACCTTAGAAAATAGGCGACATGTTTAGAGAGAGGATCTGGAACGGCGCAGGCTTGGAGGGCCGAAGGGCCTGTTCCTGTGCTGTAATTATCTTTGTTCTTTGTTCTTTGTTCATATGAGATGGAGGGAATAGACAGAGATATGGACAGGGAGAGAGACACAGGGGAGAATAAGTTAGGAACTGAGAGAGATACAGAGACAGGGAGAGAGATACAGAGACAGGAAGAGAGATACAGAGACAGACAGACAGACACACAAGCACACAAAGGTGAAGGTTGCTGTCTCAATCTTTTTAGTCTCTGATTTAGAACTGTGATTTGTCTGTATTTGGGTGATGCTGAAAGATTGTCTGTATAACTGAGGGAAATTCCTGGGCTCTTGCAGTGCTATTTTGTTTAAACATGCTCTTGCCTTGTAATCAGTTTGACTGGGACCTGGTCTTGACGCTGAGTTTTGATGCAGAGTCTGTGAGTGGGGTCAGCACTGTTATATATTAATAACATCACTAAAAAAAGATTATCTGCAGAATATCATAGCTGCCTGTGGGATCTTGCTGTGCGCAGCTTGCCTGCAGAATTCCTAGCATTGTCACAGTGACTGCATTTTGGAAGTGAATTTATTGTGTCCAAATCTCTCCTGAAAGCCTGGAATTAAAGTCCTGAGCTTGAAGCATGTATAATTTCCCCAATAAGCCGGTGTTTTCGGCAGTACCATGAATTTGAGGGTTAAATGAAATTTGCTGCCGCCATTTGAATTGAGAGTGAGGTTCTCAGAGTGGATTTCCCAGTCTCTCTCTCTCTGTCTCCGTCTCACCTCGGACCAATTTCCTGATGGGGAGGTCATCACGGTGCCTCATAATTAACTAGTTAGCAAACTGAATGATCATGGAACGAAAGGAACAGTGACAGAGTGGATGTGACATTGGCTATGGGACAGAACACGGAGAGTAGTGCTGAATGGTTCTTTCAGACTGAAGGACGGTATCTACGCTTGACACATCGTACACTTCCTTTACATCTCTTCTTAATGTCACTTGTTCTAAGGAGAACAAAGCCAGCTTTTCCAACAAACATTGCTGCTAAATTCCCCCATGTCTGGAATCATTCTGTTAAATCTTATGTGGACATTTTCAAAGACACTCGCCTCCTTCCTAAAGTGTGGTGAACAGAACTGGACGCAATTCTCAAGTTGGGGCATAACCAGGGCTTTATAAAGGTTCGACATAACCTCACTACTACTATAGGTATGTGAAGAGAAAAAGACTGGTGAAGACAAATGTAGGTCCCCTACAGTCAGAAATAAGGGAATTTAATAAGGGGAACAAATAAATGGCTGACCAACTAAATGCATACTTTGCTTCTGTCCACAAAGGTGGACAAATAACATACCAGAAATGTTGGGGAACACAGGGTTTAGTGAGATGGAGGAACTGAAGGAAATTAGTATTAGTTGAACAATGGTGTTGGGTAAATTGATGGGATTAAAGGCCGATAAATCCCCAGGCCCAGGTAATCTACATCTCAGAGTAGTTAAGGAAGTGGCCCTAGAAACAGTGGATGCATTGGTGGTCATCCTTCAATATTCTATAGGCTCTGGAACAGTTCCTACAGATTGAAGGGTAGCTAATGTTTAAAAAGGGAGGTAGAGAGAAAACAGGGAATTATAGACTAGTTAGCCTGACGTCGGTAGTGGGGAAAATTCTAGAGTCCATTATCAAAAGATTTTATAGCAGAGCACTTGGAGAACAGTCATAGAATCGGACAGAGTCAGCATGGATTTAGAAAAGGGAAATCATGCTTGACAAATCCACTATAATTCTTCGAGGATGTAATTAGTAGAGTTGATGAGAGGCAGCCAGTGGATGTGGTTTATTTGGACTTTCAGAAGGCTTTCGACAAAGTCCAATTTAAGAGATTAGCATGTAAAATTAAAACGCATAGGATTGGGGATAGAGTATTGTGATGGATAGAAAATTGGTTGGCAGACAGGAAACAAAGATTAGGAATAAATGGGTCTTTTTCTGAATGGCAGGCAGTGAATAGTGAGGTACCGCAGGGACCGATGCTAGGACACCAGCTATTTACAATATCTTCTAATGATTTGGATGAGGGAACTAAACGTAAAATCTTCAAATTTGCAGTTGATACAACACTGGGTGAGAGGGTGTGTTGTGAGGAGAATGAAGAGAGGCTTCAGGGTGACTTGGACATGTTGACAGAGTGGGCAAATGCATGGCAGATGCAGTATCATGTGGATAAATGTGAGGTTATTCGCTTTGGTAGCAAAAACAGGAAGGCAGATTATTATCTGAACGGCTATAAACTGAGAGGGGAATATGCAACGAGACCTGGGTGTTCTCGTACACCAGTCGCTGAAGGTAAGCATGCAGGCGGGAAAAAGGGCAAATGGTATGTTGGCTTACATAGCGAGAGGATTTGAGTACTGGAGCAGGGATGTCTTGCTGCAATTATGCAGGGCCTTGGTGTGGCCACACCTGAAATATGGTGTGAAGTTTTGGTCTCCTTCTCTGAGGAAGGATGTTCTTGCTCTCGAGGGAGTGCAGCAAAGGTTTACTAGACTGATTCCTGGGATGGTGGGACTGACGTATGAGGAGCGATTGAGTCGGTTAAGATTATATTCACTGGAGTTCAGAAGAATGAGGGGGATCTCATAGAAACCTGTAAAATTCTGACAGGACTTGACAGGGTAGATGCAGGAAGGATGCTCCCGATGGTGGGGGAGTCCAGAACCAAAGTTCGTAGTCTAAGGATACGGGGCAAACCTTTCTGGACTGAGATGAGGAGAAATTTCTTCACCCAGGGAGTGGTAAGACTGTGGAATTCACTACCAGAGAAAGCAGTTGAGGCCAAAACGTTGCATGTTTTCAAGAAGGAGTTAGATAAAGCTGTTGGAGCGAAAGGGATCAAAGGGTATGGGGCAAAAGCGCGAAAGGTTGCTGAGTTGGATGAGCAGCCATGATCATAATGAATGGCGGAGCAGGCTCGAAGGGCCGAATGGCCTACTCCTGCTCCTATTTTCTATGTTTCAATGTTTCTATGACTTCAGGAGCATAGAGGCAGTCTCGTCAAATGGACAGTCTCAAGGCAGGTTAACTTCATAGCTGAGAGATGTAAAGTGATTCATTTTGGAAGGAAAGCTGACAAGAAGCAATATCAACTAAATGGTACGATGCTTAAATTACTAAAGGGACAGAGAGACCTGGGATTTCATATCTGTGTTACTTTTTATCTGTTGAAGAATCCATTGAGGTTCTGAATCTCCTGCTTGAAAATTGAGAGCAAATGGGTTGGGAAATGTGTTAAAAGCTGTTTCCATTCAGACATTCCTGCATTGTGGAAGTATTTGTCGAGATAGTAAATAGATGTGTTTGAATGGACTTGCAGGTTTTGGTTGATGGAATAAGGTGACAATTTGATTTGTGTCCCTTGCAGATAGGGAGAATTGAAGGTATTTACAGAACACCACATGAACGGTACAATATACAAAACCTGAGAGAGTCAGACAATAGCAGTAGGAAAGTGAATCTCTTTTTATGGGTTTTAATCAGAAGGCCTGAGCTGATGATTGAAATAGAAAGAGTTCAAATCTCACACTGGGCTGTTGTTAATTTGAATTCTGTCCCGACTAAAAAGTAAAACATAAATTTGGAATTGAAAAAAAATCTAAGACACAATGATTCACCCCCGTCTGCTCGTGCAAAGGCCCTGTGTGTCTCAATTTTACTGTATTTATTAACGATTTAAGATGATGGGGTGGAATTCCACATACCCATGCTTGTCAATGACACAAAATTACACAGCATTGTCAGCATCAAATTGCAAAGACATATTAATATCTTAAGTGAATGTGAAAAACTGTGATGGATGGATTTCAATGTCAGCAAAAAAGACAGAAGAATACTTTGTAAATGGTGAAAAACTAGAAACAGTGAAGGTCCAAAGAGACTTGGGGGTGGGAGGGGGGTGGGGGGAATGTCCATGTCCATTTGAGTGCAGCGTAGATTTACCAGAATAATAACGGGACTGCAAGGGTTAAAATCCGAGATGATATTACACAAACTGTGGATGTATTCCCTGGAATTTAGGAAGATCGGGGTGATTTGATCGAAGTTGTTACAATATTAAGGGGAACTGATGGGGTAATTTTGGAGAAACTATGTCAGCAGGTTGGGAAGTCTGGGTCCAGTAAGCATAGTTGAAAACAAAAGAGCCAGACCTTTCAGGAGTTAAGTTAGGCAACACTTCGACACGCAAAAGGCGATATTAGTTTGGAACTCTCTTCTGCAGACGCAGATTGATGTTAACTCGTGTGTGTGTGCGCGTGTGTGTGTGCATGTGCTTCTGTGTGTGTGTGTGCTTGTTTGTGTATGTGGGGTGGGTGGGTGTGCTTCTGTGTGTGTGTGTGTGTGTCTGTTTGTGTATGTGGGGTGTGTGGGTGTGCTTCTGTATGTGTGTGTTTGTTTGTGCATGTGGGGTGGGTGGGTGTGCTTCTGTGTGTGTGTGTGTGTGTCTTTTTGTGTATGTGGGGTGTGTGGGTGTGCTTCTGTATGTGTGTGTTTGTTTGTGCATGTGGGGTGGGTGGGTGTGCTTCTGTGTGTGTGTGTGTGTTTGTTTGTGTAAGTGGGGTGGGTGGGTGTGCTTCTGTGTGTGTGTGTTTGCTTGTGTGTGTGTTTGTGTGTGTGTGCGTGTGTGGGTGGGCTTGCTTCTGCGTGTGTGTACTTCTGCTTGTTCGTGTGTGTGCTTCTGTGTGTGAGTGTGTGCGCGAGTGTGCCTATGCCTGTTTCTCTGTCCTCTCTCAGAACCTCAGTAAAACTACAGATGCATCAGTTTGCCATGTTAAGTTGGTTGCTTCTGGTGACACCACAACGTCAGAGGGTGCACTTCCTTATGCAGGCTTGTAAGAAACCCGCATACCCCTATTTAATGGCATATTCTCTAAACAATGAAATTGGTTCATCCCTCATAATTGATCAAATCTGACATTGATTACTGATTGACGGTCTCAAGGTTTACCTTCCTCCCGGGGCTACTTAAAAACACTGACATTAGTGATGAGGGGAGTGCGAGTTTGCCTCAGTGTTTTGAAAATTCCAAACCCTGTTCCCACACCTAGAAAACTATGTTATATGGTGGTACACTGCAAATATTGTTACACTCAGTGCGCAGAGTACCTTCATGTTGCAACAAGATGTTATAAGCTCCATTAGTTTACCCTGAGACACAGTGTGACTTTCGAGCAGAAAGAGATCCACCATTGACATGCTGTTCTCACTTTGCTAGCGACAGGAGAAATACCGCGAAGAACAGATGCCCCTCTGCGTTGCTTTCATTGATCTCACCAAAGCCTTTGACCTCGTCAGCAGACGTGGTCTCTTCAGACTGTTAGAAAAGATTGGATGTCCACCAAAGCTACTAAGTATCATCACCTCATTCCATGACAATATGAAAGGCACAATTCAGCATGGTGGCGTCTCATCAGACCCCTTTCCTATCCTGAGTGTCGTGAAACAGGGCTGTGTTCTCGCACCTGTTGGGGTTCTTCTTGTCCCTGCTGCTCTCACATGCGTTCAAGTTTTCAGAAGAAGGAACTTTCCTCCACAGAAGATCAGGTGGCAGGTTGTTCAACCTTGCCAGTCCAAGAGTGAAGACCAAAGTATGGAAAGTCCTCATCAGGGAACTCCTCTTTGCTGACGATGCTGCATTAACATCTCACACTGAAGAGTGTCTGCAGAGACTCATCGACAGGATTGCGGCTGCCTGCAACGAGTTTGGCCTAACCATCAGCCTCAAGAAAACGAATATCATGGGACAGACGCCAGAAATGCTCCATCCATCAATATTAGCGACCACGTTCTGGAAATGGTTCCAGAGTTCACCTACCTCGGCTCAACTATCACCAGTAACCTGTCTCACGATGCAGTAATCAACAAGCGCATGGGAAAGGCTTCCACTGTTATGTCCAGACTGGCCAAGAGAGTGTGGGAAAATGGCGCACTGACACGGAACACAAAAGTCCGAGTGTATCAAGCCTGTGTCCTCAGTACCTTGCTCTATGGCAAAAGGCCTGGACAACATATGTCAGCCAAGAGCGACGTCTCAATTCATTCCATCTTCGCTGCCACTGGAGAATTCTTGGCATCAGGTGGCAGGACTGTATCTCCAACACAGAAGTCCTCGAGGCGGCCATCAGCCCCAGCATATACACCCTACTGAGTCAGCGGCGCTTGGGATGGCTTGGCCATGTGAGCCGCATGAAAGTTGGCAGGATCCCCAAGGACACATTGTACAGTGAGCTCGTCACTGGTATCAGACCTACCGGCCACCCATGTCTCTGCTTTAAAGACATCTGCAACCGCGCCATGAAGTCATTGATCACAAGTCGTGGAAGTCAGTTACCAGCGATTGCCAGAGCTGGTGGGCAACCATAAAGGCGGGGCTAACGCGTGGCGTGTCGAAGAGACTTAACAGTTGGTAGGAAAAAAGACAGAAGCGCAAGGGGAGGGCCAACTGTTCAACAGTCCCGACAACAAATTTTATCTGTAGCACCTGTGGAAGAGTCTGTCGCTCTAAAATTGTCCTTTATAGCCACTCCAGGCGCTACTTCACAAATCATTGACCACCTCCAGGCGCTTACCCATTGTCTCTCGAAACAAGGAGGCCAAAGAAGAGAAGAAGAAGATGAAGAATCTCTATTCAGATAACTCTCATGCCATAGGGGCAATGGTTTACTGGGTCAACATTCTCTCCAACACAAAAACATTCTAGACAGCGAGGCTCACAAATTCAAACACAAGTTTCATTTTCGGAGTCTCACTGATCTGTTCTGATTTTCGGTTGGGTGGCATCAGCCTAGGTTTTGTGCTTGACCTGAACCCACAAACTTATGGCTCAGAAGCAAGATTACTACCCACTGAGCTCCAATGCTCCCCAGAAAATTTAGTTACTTTCCAAGGGCACATTTGCTTTTTCTGTGCCCAGTCCCTTTACATTTTTAAGAACCTTTGAAGACGTGTACTGTTTATCACAGACCAAGACCTGCGTGGTACCTCCGAGGCTGCTGCACGCAGCTTTACTGGAACATTGACCGATGCTCTTTATTCCAATCCCTTCCTCTTTCTCTCTGGTACTCTCTCCCCATTGCTATCCTTCCCCCTCTCTGTTATTCTCGCTACGTATCTATCCCTGTCTTGCCCAATGTTACTCTCTCCATCTGGATGGTGGAGGAGAACGAGAGGCACATAGAGAGGCAGCTTTACTCTGTATCTAACCCCATACTGTACTTTATATAACAGAGAAGATTTACTCTGTAGCTGACTAGACATGTCAGCATCTGATATGACAGTATAGTTGGAGCATCAGTCTGTATCCATGGAATTTAGAAGGTTAAGAGGTGAACAGGTCAAATTTTACAAGATAGTAATAGAAACTGACAGGGTAGACAGAGAAAAAACACTTCTAACTGGTTGGGGGAGTCTTGGACGAGGGGCATAATCTAAAAATTTAACATGAGTTGAAATCCCTTTCAAAGGTGAAATTTAGAAACATGACTACACACTAAGGGTGGTGGAATTTAGGAACTGTCTTCCACAAATGACCCCTCCCAAGCTTTGCAATCTCCGACAACTCCACAATCTTCCAAAACCTGTGATCCTTTAATTCTGGCCTCTTGGACATCCGCCAGTTTAATGGTTCTGGTGGCCGTACCTTCAAGCTGCCAAGGTGCTTACTCTGAAATTCATTTTCTAAAGTTCTCCGCCTCATTACCTCGCTTCCCTCTTTGAAGACGATCCCTCAGCCCAACCTCTTTGACGAAGTTTTTGGTCGTCCAGTCTAATATCTCCAGAAGTGACTCGGTGCCAAATTGTTATTTTTGTTTTATTCATTTGTGTGATGTGCGTTTCGCTGGTAACGCCAGCATTTATTTCACATCTCTAATTGCCCTTTGAGAGGGTGGTGGTGAGCTAATTTCTTGAGCCACTGGAGTCTAATTGGTGTTGGTACAGTCACAGTGCTATTAGAAAGGGAGTTCCAGGATTTTGACCCTGTGACAATGAAGGAACGGAGATATAGTTCCAAGTCAGGATGATGTGTGACTTTAGCAGTTGTGCATTGCCAGATTTTTCAGTGCACAGTTCTTTTAAATTTTAAATGTATATTTTAACTTGTTTCAATGCAAAGTTTCTCCTGCACCCTGCCTGTCTCTCCCGTCTCTCCCTTCCTTTTTATGACCCGTCTCTCTGTCGCTGTTTCTACTCGTCTCGCCCTCCCTCTTTCTGCCTGTCTCTCCCTCCCTCTCTCTTCTTGTCTCTCTGAATTCAAAGTTCCCATATGTTTTGCTAATTTCTCTCTCAATCTGTCCCGGGGTCTTCAAAAATCACTGCACGTGAACCTTCAGGTTCCTCTGTCCATGCACATTCTTAGGAACTGTGCCATGGAATAATCAAACAAAGTCAACATGGTTTCACAAAGGAGAAACTGCGTTTCTTGTGGATGTAACTATTTGGGTAGATAAAGAGGAGCCAGTAGATATTGTATTCTTGGATTTTGAAAAGGTGCTACGCAAAAGGTTAAACTGAAGTAAAGGACTCATGGAGTTCGGAGTAACATATTGGTATGGATGGTTGATTGATTTATGGGCAGGAAGCAAAGAGTAGAGATAAACAGGGCATTTGCAACTTGGAAGACTGTGACGAGTGGAGTGCCGCAAGGTCAGTACTGGAGCCTCAGGTACTTGTTCTGAACATGTTTGTTCCGACCCTCAATAACTCTCACTGCCTCTCTCAGTCCCTCGGCCACTCTTTGACACTCTCTGTGTATTTATCTATTTCTGAACGTCTTTATACATTCATGCTCAGAACCTCAGTAACAAAACACAATCACAATATTACCCATTCACTCATTTAACATTCTTTACAAACACAGACAGTCATTTTAGGTTTGTTCATAGTGGCCATTATGTTACCACAGCATTGGGACATTTATTGCAGAGACTGATTCCTCAGTAATGTAAGGCTAGAGCTTTAAACATGACAGAGACACAGGCATGGAGACACCGAGACACCCAATACGAGACAGGAGTGAAATATTCCCTTGCACCCATTATGTATTGTACATGCACAGGAGCTGACACTGTATTACATTCTTTCACGGGATCTGGGCATCGCTGACAAGGCCAGCATTTGTTGCCCATCCCTGATTGCCCTTGAGAAGGCGGTAATCAGTTGTTCCCCTCATCCACCCTCCTTGTTACCCCCACGAATATGTCAATCAAGTTAGTCTGACACAGTCTTCACTTAACAAATCCTTGCTGACTGAGCTTGATTAATCTGTACCTTTCTAAACGACGATTACTATTATATATAAAGAATTTTGATCGACGTGTTCAAAATCTTGAGGAACATTCTTCTGAGCTGTAACTATTCGATGATATTGTACGATATTTGGTGTTTATATTCTTCCAGCCAAAGTGAATGCCCTGACTATTCACCACGGTATACTCCACTTTTTTATCCACTCACTGAACCTGTCCATACTCCGTTCCCCACACCCTCTCTGTGTCCTCCTCACAGCTTACTGTCGCACCTGAATGGGTGTTATCCGCTCACTGGATACATTGTGCTGCATCCCTTCCTGGCCCAATCAAATAGCCCCACGGTTAACAACCATGCCTTCACCTGATCAGGAACAGCAACTTGTTTCAGTTATTACTGCACTGGATCCTGCCTCTGTCCATAAAACACCAGACTAGAAGGAGAGAGCGGGAGAGACAGAGAGGAAAAGACAGATGGAGGGATAGAGAGAGACAGAGAGACAGAGAGAGAGGCAGAGACAGAGATAGAAGGAAAGAGAGGGAGTGTCAGGAAGGGAAAGACAGATGGAGGGACAGAGTGTGAACAGAGAGAGAAGGAGAGAGATGGAGTGACAGGGAGGGTCGGATAGATGGATGGCGATAGAGAGAGATACAGTGATAGAAGGAGAGAGAGGGAGTGACAGAGAGGGAAAGACAGATGGAGGGACAGAGAGAGAGACAGAGAGGGAGGCAGAGACGGAAATAGAAGGTGTTAGAGGGAAAGACAGGGGGTGGGGAAGACAGATGAAGAGAGAGAGAGTCAGAGAGAGGAGAGAGATGGAGAGACAGAGAGGGAGGCAGAGACAGAAATAGAAGGAGTTAGAGGGAAAGACAGGGGGTGGGGAAGACTGATGAAGAGAGAGAGAGTCAGAGAGAGTAGCAGAGATGGAAGGAGAGCGAGTGAGTGACAGGGAGGGAAGGACGGATGGAGGATAGAGAGAGAGACAGAGATAGAAGGAAAGAGTGGCAGTGACAGAGAGGGACAGACAGATGGAGGGACAGAGAGAGAGACAGATATAGAAGGAGAGAGGGAGTGACAGGGAGTGGGGTAGACAGATGGAGAGACAGAGAGAGAGACAGACGGAGAGAGAGGGAGAAAGGGGGGGGAAAGACTGATGGAGAGACAGAGAGGGAGAGGCAGAGATGGAAGGAGAGAGAGGGAGTGTCAGGGAGGGAATGACAGATGGAGAGACAGACAGAGAGAGACAGCGAGAGAAGGTGAGAGAGGGAGTGTCAGGGAGGGAAAGACAGATGGAGGGACAGACAGAGAGAGACAGCGAGACAAGGAGAGAGAGGGATTGTCAGGGAGGGAAAGACAGATGGAGGGACAGAGAGAGAGACAGAGAGAGAGAAGGAGAGAGAGGGAGTGACAGGGAAGGAAAGACAGATGGAGGGACAGATTGAGAGACAGAGAGAGAAGGAGAGAGATGGAGTGACACGGAGGGAAGGACTGATGTAGGCACAGAGATAGAGAGACAGAGATAGAAGGAGAGGGAGGAGTGTCGAGAGGGGAAGACAGATGGAGAGAAATAGAGAGAGAGAGACAGTTGGAGGGACAGACAGAGAGAGACAGAGATAGAAGGAGTGAGACGGAGTGTCAGGGAGAGAAAGGCAGATGAGGGACAGAGAGGGAGAGACAGAGAGAGAGACAGAGAGAAGGAGAGAGAGCGAGTGATAGGGAGGGAAATACAGATGGAGGGACATAGTGAGAGACAGAGAGAGAGGGAGAGAGATGGAGTGACAGGGAGGGAAGGACAGATGGAGGGATGGAGAGAGAGAGACAGACATTGATGGAGAGAGAGGGAGAGACAGAGAGGGAAAGGCAGTTGGAAAGGCAGAGAGATAGACAGAGATAGAAGGAGAGAGAGGGAGTGACAGGGATGGAAAGACAGAGAGAGTGAGACAGAGATAGAAGGAGAGAGAGGGAGAGACAGAGAGGAAAAGACAGATGGAGGGATAGAGAGAGAGAGACAGAGATAGAAGGAGAGAGAGGGTGTGACAGAGAGGGAAAGACAGGTGGAGAGACAGAGAGAGAGAGAGAGACAGAGATAGAAGGAGAGAGATGGAGTGACATGGAGGAAAGGACAGATGGGGGGGATAGAGAGAGAGAGACAGAGATAGAAGGAGAGAGAGGGCGCCACAGAGAGGGAAAGACAGATGGAGAGAGAGAGAGAGAAGTAGAGAGAGCAAGAGAGAGGGAGTGTCAGGGAGGGAAAGGCAGATGGAGAGTCAGAGAGAGAAACGCAGAGATGCAAGGAGAGAGAGGGAGTGTCAGGGAGGGAAAGGCAGATGGAGAGTCAGAGAGAGAAACGCAGAGATGGAAGGAGAGAGAGGGAGTGTCAGGAAGGGAAAGACAGATGGAGGGACAGAGTGTGTGACAGAAAGAGAAGGAGAGAGATGGAGTGACAGGGAGGGAAGGATAGATGGATGGATAGAGAGAGAGATACAGAGAAAGAAGGGGAGAGAGGGAGTGACTGATAGGGAAAGACAGATGGAGGGACAGAGAGCGAGACAGAGAAAGAGGCAGAGACAGAATTAGAAGGAGAGTGAGGGAGTGACAGGGAGTGGGGAAGACTGATGAAGAGAGAGAGAGAGTCAGAAAGAGGAGAGAGATGGAGAGACAGAGAGGGAAAGACCAATGGAGAGACGGGGAGAGATTGGAAGAGATGGAAGGAGAGAGAGGGAGTGACAGGGAGGGAAGGACGGATGGAAGGATAGAGGTATAGAGATTGAGAAAGAAGGAAAGAGTGGGAGTGACAGAGAGGGACAGACAGATGGAGGGACAGTGAGAGATACAGAGAGAGAGAGACAGAGACAGAGATAAAGGAGAGTGAGGGAGTGACGGGGGTGGGGAAGACAGATGCGGATACAGAGAGAGAGAAGGAGAGAGGGAGAGACAGAGAGGGAAAAACAGATGAAGGGACAGAGCGGGAGAGGCAGAGATGGAAGGAGAGAGAGGGGGTGTCAGGGAGGGAATGACAGATGGAGGGACAGAGAGAGACAGAGAGAGCAGAGAGAAGTTGTGACAGGAAGGGAAAGACAGATGGAGGGACAGACAGAGAGAGACAGAGAGAGAAGGAGAGAGAGGGTGTGACAGGGATGGAAGACAGATGGAGGGAAAGAGTGAGAGACAGAATGAGGAGGAGAGTGATGGAGTGACAGGGAGAGAAGCAGAGATATAGATGCAGAGAAGTGACCCTGAGATTCTCTCTCTCACACACACAAACATGCAGACACACACATACACACACGTAAAGGGACACACAGAGACACACACACACACAGACACATAGACGCACACATACCCACACACACACAGACACACACACAGACACACACACACAGACACACACACACACATAGACACACACAGACACTCACACAGACAGATTTTACAATCCACGCTGATGTCAGTAAAAATGGCCAACAGAACCTCAGCAACAATACCCAGTGTCTGCCCAGTCCTGAGAGAGACAAATAGAGAGATAGGGATTGACCGAGAGAGACAGTGAAAGAGGGAGGACAAAACAGCTTGTAGGAGAAACTTTACATTTATTTGTGTTCCACAGATTTTATTAAAAGTTGAAAGGGACTGGACACTGATAAACCTGTCAGCACACAACAACAACCCTGAAAGACTTTAGAAGTAAGGGAAAGGGAGACACTTTAAAATCCACTCTGATGTCAGTAAAAATCCCCAAACACAACCTCATCAACAATCCCCATTATCTGCCCACTCCTGTATTGTGGGTTGAGTTTGAAGGTTTCAGGGGTGAGTGTTGGATCGGTGTTTGATATTTTCAAACTGCAGGGAAAGAATTAAAGGTTTAAAATTAACGAAGAGATGGCTGAAAGCATTGCTGTGCTTGGATAAACATATCAGTGGACTGGAAGAATCAGGAACGCCCTGTGCTGGGATTAACATATCAATAGACTGGAAGAGTCAGGAAGGTCCTGTCCTGGGATTAACATATCAATGGACTGGAAGAGTCAGGAAGGTCCTGTCCTGGGATTAACATATCAATGGACAGGCCCCCGCCCCCGCCCCCGAACAGGAGATTGAGAGACAGCCCAACATGTCAGAGGCTCAAGGGGTGGTGTTTGCAAACAGCTCACTCAGGATATAACTGGGTTTGAAGATTCCAGTTCCAATCACAAAACCCACCTTTCACTCTCTCGAGAGAGAGAGTAGACACATTCCCCAGTCTGGCTCATTGTGTGTGTCTGTGTGTGTATGTGTGCTCCCTCCGTCTCAATCTTGTTTATAACTGTTATGTGATTGTATTTGAATATTGCTGATTGTCTGTGTAACTGAAAAAGGAAATCCTGGGCTCTTGCTATGCTATTTTGTTTAAAAATGTCCTCGCTTTGTATTTTAATCCAATTTTTTTCTCATTCTTTCCCCTGAGGAATTTTCATTCTGAAAACTGCATCGTGAAGGTGAAAAGAGGGAACGTTTGGGATGAGGAATCCTTGGACAGCAGCTTCCTCCCGAGGGGGCGGACTGAGGCCTTGTCCGCAGGCTGCACCCAAAGGGCCCACGTGCGCTGTGTCTGTTTATTAGCCCGAGGTTCAATTTCCTCTCTGGGGCCCACCTCGCAAGACTCTCTCTCTCTCTTCATCTGCCTCTCTGAATCAGAGTAGCAGGGGGGAGAGAGATGCAGGAGAGTGAGGGAAACATGGAGGGAATCAGAGGGGGAGAGGTGGGGGTAGCCGGCTGTTATCCGATTGCTGTTTGTAGGATCTTGCTGTGCACCAATGGCCTGCAGTATTTCCAACATTGCAACAGTGAAGACCACTTTAAAAGTTAACTCATTGAGGGTCAAAAGCTTGGAATTCCGTCACAAATGTGACAGTTTCTAAAGGCTTGTTATTATTCTAGAGTAATCCATATCCTTTGGGCAATGTTCTGAATCTTTACTGTTAAATAGGATGTACGGAGCTTTTTTGTTTAACAATGCCTTTTAATCAATGTTCTCTCTTTCCCTCTTGCCTTCAGGAATTTTCATTCAGAAAACTGCATGGTGAAGATGAAAAGAGGGAAAGTTTGGGACGAGGAATCCTTGGACAGGAGCTTCCTCCAGAGGGGACGGACTGAGGCCTTGTCCACAGGCTGCACCCAAAGGGCCCACGTGAGTTGTGTCTGTTTATTAGCCTGAGGTTTAATTTCCTCTCTGGGGCCCTGGGTTAACCATTTTATGTCGGATTGGGGCCCTGGAGTTTTAAACAGATTGAAAGCCTGGGGTTAAAGGAGCAGCCCCAGGAGGGAGTCCCATTTGCCACTTGCTCCATCCAACCCTCAGTCTGTGATGTTTGCTGATGTTTTGGGCAATGCTTCATGAACTGAGTGAAATAAGATGCACGGTGCCCATTTTAATTTATTTTACTGTTGGTCTGAGCTGCCTCTCTGTCTCCACATTCTTTCCCTGTATCTCTATCTCCCTCCTATGCTTTCTCTTCTCTGTCTCGGTTTCACACTCTCCTTCTCCAATTAAACATTTGATAAATAAAAAAACATGCCACACACAGCAATGTGATTTATTGCGATTTGAAATGGTGAGACTGAATGAGCAACTTGTTCCCAGTTTAAAGAGGGATTTTCACCCTTTCTGGGAACTGAAATCTGGCTATTATCAAATTGTTGCTTGTGGGCTCTTGCTGTGCATCTAGTGCCCTGCAGCATTTCCTACAGAACAACAATGAGGACACTTTAAAATTCAGCTTCCTGAGGGTCTGAGTGTGGATTTCTCTGTGTTTTTAGAAAGATTTTACAACAATTACAAGAGCTGAACGCTAAGCTGGATAAAGGCTTGTTGGAAGTTTAAAGATGGAGTTTAGCATTTTCGGAGGACTGTGATGGGATATCTGGCTATTATCACATTGTGGCATCCTGCTGTGCATACATTCCATGCACTAATTCCGACAGTACAACACTGAGGCTCAAACAGATGGAGAGAAAAAGAGGGAGAGTGAGAAACAACTGGAGGTGGCAGGTTAAACAGAGAGAGAGAGAGAGAGAGAGACAGGCGGAGTGTGGGTGAGGGAGGAAAGACAGAGAAAGATGGAGAGAGAGAGAGAGAGAGAGAGAAAGGAATCCACAATAAAATCCTTGGTTAACTGCATTTTGAACTGTCACCATTACTGGGATCGTGCTGTGCACAGCTTGCCTGCAGAATTCCCTGCATTGTAACAGTGACTGCATTTTAGAAGTGAATTCATTGTGTGTGAAGCTCTACTGAAGGCCTGGAATTAAAGTCCTGAGCTTGGAGCCAGTAGAATTCCCCAAAAATGCTGGTGTTTTGGGCAGTGCCGTGAATTTGAGGGCTAAATGAAATTGTGGGATCTTGCTGTGCACAAATGGCATGCAGTGTTTCCAACATTGCAGTCGGGACGAGCACTATTCACTGTTCACTGAGTGTCAAATGTTCCTTATTCAAACAATTCATTTTACTGAAGTTCTGAGTTTCGATTTCTCTCTCTGTCTCTCTCCAGCATTCTTTTCCTCTGTCTCTCTATTTAAACCTTTAATAGTTAAAAACACACACAGCTGCGTGATTTGTTGTTTGTTTAAATGGTGAGACAGAAATATTTCACAGCTATTTTCAGTCAAGATTACATTTGAGATAGAGGAGCAAAAACAGATCTGGACAGAGAGAGAGAGAGAGAGAGATTCCGGGTCAAATGAGATAGGGACAGAGAGAGATACGGAGACAGGGATAGAGATCCTGAGACAGACAGACAGACACACATAGTGGTGGAGATTGCTGTCTCAAACCCCTTTATCCTCGTGTTTATAACTGTGATTTGTCTGTATTTGGGTGTTGCTGCGAGAGTGTCTGTGTAACCGAGGGGAATTCCTGGGCTCTTGCTGTGCTATTTTGTTTAACAATGCATTTTCATCAATTTTCCCTCTTTCCCTCTTGCCTTCAGGAATTTTCATTCAGAAAACTGCATGGTGAAGATGAAAAGAGGGAAAGTCTGGGACGAGGAATCCTTGGACAGGAGCTTCCTCCAGAGGGGACGGACTGAGGCCTTGCCCACAGGCTGCACCCAAAGGGCCCACGTGAGTTGTGTCTGTTTTTTAGCCCGAGGTTTAATTTCATCTCTGGGGCCCTGGGGTAACCATTTCATGTTGGATTGGGACCCTGGAGTTTTAAACAGATTGAAAGCCTGGGGTTAAAGGAGCAGCCCCAGGAGGGAGTCCCATTTGCCATTTGCTTCTTCCAGCCCTGTCTGTGAGGTTTGCTGGTGTTTTGGGCAATGCTAGGAAGCTAACAGTTAAATAAGATGCACAGTCCTCATTTTAATTCATTTTACTGTAGGACTGAGGTTAGCTTTCTCTCTGTCTCCACATTCTTTCCCTGTGTCTCTATCTTTCCCCTCCATGCTTTCTCTTCTCTGGCTCTGTTTCACACTCTCCTTCTCCAATTAAACCTTTAATAAATAAAAAACATACCACACACAGCAATGTGGTTTGTCGTTATTTGAAATGGTGAGACAGAGTCAGCAACTTGTTCCCAGTTTAAAGAGGGAGTTTCACCCTTTCTGGGGACTGAAATCTGCATATCATCATACTGCAGCTTGTGGGATCTTGCTTTGCATCTAGTTCCCTGCAGCATTTCCTACATGACAACAATGAGGACATTGATATAAACGACATAGATGACTATGTCTACCCCATATGACTATGGGGTAGGATCAGTAAGTTCGCGGATGACACAAAGATTGGCCGAGTGGTTGACAGTGAGGGTGACTGTCTTAGGTTACAGGAAGATATAGATGGGATGGTTAAATGATCAGAAAAGTGGCAGATGGAATTTAACGCTGAAAAGTGTGACTTGATACACTTTGAAAGGAGTAATGTGACACAGAAGTATTCAATGAATGGCCTGAGACTGGGAAGTTCCGAGGAACAAAGGGACCTTGACGTGTTTGTCCATAGATCTCTGAAGGCAGAAGGGCAGGTTAATAGGGTGGTGAAAAAGGCTTATGGGACACTTGCTTTTGTCAATCGAGGCATAGATTACAAAAGCAGCGAGGCCATGTTGGAGTTGTACAGAACTTTGTTAAGGCCACAGCTAGAGTACTGTGTGTAATTCTGGTCACCACATAATCGGAAGGATGTGATTGCACTGGAGAGGGTGCTGTGTGGATTCACAAGGATGTTGCCTGGGATGGAACATTTAAGCTATGAAGGGAGGTTGGATAGGCTTGGGTTGTTTTCACTGGAGCAGAGAAGACTGAGGGGTGACCTGATCGATGTGCACAAGATTATGAGGGGCATGGACAGGGTGGATAGGGAGCAGCTGTTCCCCTTAGTTGACGGGTCAGTTACTCGGGGACACAAGTTTAAAGTGAGGGGCAGGAGGTTACTGCGGGATTTGAGGAAGAACTGTTTTACCCCGAGGGTGGTGACGGTCTGGAATGCCCTGCCTGGGAGGGTGGTTGAGGCGGGTTTCCTCACATCCTTTAAAAAGTACCTGGATGAGCACTTGGCACGTCATAACATTCAAGGCTATGGGCCAAGTGCTGGCAAATGGGATTAGGTAGACAGGTCAGGTGTCTTTAATGAAAGCAAAATACTGTGGATGCTGGAAATCTGAAACAAAAACAAGAAATGCTGGATTCACTCAGCAGGTCTGGCAGCATCTGTGGAAAGAGAAGCAGAGTTAACGTTTCGTGTCAGTGACCCTTCTTCGGAACAGGTGTCTTTAATGCATCGGTGCAGTTTCGATGGGCCGAAGGGCCTCTTCTGCACAGTATTATTCTGTGATTCTCTCTCCATCTGCCTCTCTGAATGACAGTAACAGGAGGGAGAGAGACGCAGGAGAGTGAGGGAAACATGGAGGGAATCAGAGGGGGTAGAGTAGGGGTAGCCTGCTGTTATCACACCGTTGCTTGTGGGATCTTGCGTGCACCAATAGCCTGCAGATTTTCCAACATTGCAACAATGACGACCACTTTGAAAGTTAAGTCATTGAGTGTCAAATGTTCCCGATTCATTTCAATTCATTTTACTGGAGTTCTGAGTTTCGATTTCTCTCTCTGTCTCTCTCCAGCTTTCTTTCCCTCTGTCTTTCCATTTAAACCTTTAATAGTTAAAAACACACACAGCAGTGTGATTTGTTGTTGTTTTAAATGGTGAGACAGAAATATTTCAGAGCTATTTTCAGTCAAAATTACATATGAAATAGAGGAGAAACAGTAACAGATATGGAGAGACAGAGAGAGACAGGGGACAAATGAGATGTGGACAGAGGGAGATATAGAGAGAGGGGGAGAGAGATACAGAGACAGGGGGAGAGAGATACAGAGACAGGGAGAGATAGATACAGAGACAGGGGGAGAGAGATACAGAGACAGGGAGAGCGGGTTATCAGCTGGGAAGGTCAGTTTCAGCTTAAAGTAAATTATCTTTTGTTTCGGCGGACCATGGGGACTGTTGGGTAAGTAAAAACCTATATATTTGGGCAATGGCTGAACCCGAGACACTACACATGCAGTGTCTCCCACCCACCATCCTCCTCTAACCAAAAAAAGGACTCCGGTGTGTTGATAAGGTAAAATTTTTTATTTCTTCTGTATTGTGTGTTTGGGGAAAAATGTACTTTCTTTTTTTTACTTTCTTTTTTTGATTTATCTATGAATTGGTTATTTGAAAAAGACCATAGCAGAGAAGTATCAGAAAGTATTTAACTCATAAATTTATATAAAATAATAAAGTAATTAACTAAGTAGAGATGGCTGGGCAGGTGATGTGCTGAAGCTGTATGATGTGGGAGCTGGCTGACCCCATTGTGAACGGCAAGGACCACATCTGCAGCAACTGTTGATTGCTGGAAGAAAACCAGCTCAGAGTTGATGATCTGGAATCTGAGCTTCAAACACTGTGGCACATCCGGGAGGGGGAGAGTTACCTGGACGTTTTGTTTCAGGAGGCAGTCACACCTGGTAGATTAAGTAATTCAAATTCAGTTAGTGATCAGGGACAACAGGGTGTGATTGCAAGTGAGGCAGGTAGGGGGATCCTGAGTTCAGGAGTGGAGGAGCCTCAGCCTTTGACCTTATCCAACAGGGATGAGATACTTGCTCCCTGTATGGATGAGGAAAAGGGCTGCGGGGAGGATGAGCCAACTGACCATGGCACCATGGTGCAAAAGGCCATTCAAGAGGGGGGAGCAAAAACACAAGTGGCAGTTATAGAGGATTCTATAATTAGGGGGATAGATAGTATCCTTTGCAAGCGGGATCAGGAGTCCCGCATGGTGTGGTGCCTGCCCGGTGCCAGGGTGCAGGACATCTCTGACCGGCTTGAAAGGATATTGGAGCGGGAGGGGGAGGATCCAGTTGTTCTGGTCCACGTTGGAACTAACAACATCGGCAAGGCTAGGATGGAGGACCTGTTTGGGGATCATAACGCACCTGGAACGAAATTAAGGAACAGGTCCTCGAGGGTCATAATCTCCAGATTATTGCCCGAGCCAGGTGCAAATTGGCTTAGGGATAAGAATATTAGGGAAGTAAACACGTGGCTAAGGGAGTGGTGTGGGAAAGAGGTGTTCCATTTCATGGGGCATTGGCATCAGTTTTGGAAGCGGGGGGATCTGTACCGATGGAACAGTCTCCACCTGAACCGATGTGGGACCAGTGTTCTGGCGAAACGGATGAATAGGGTGGTCTCCAGGACTTTAAACGAGTGAGTCGTGGGGAAGGGAAAGGGAAAACGACACGGAGTATGATGGTAAATAAAAAGGTAAGCAGCAGGTTAACATGTGCAGGAGGGTTTAAGTTCAAGGCAGACTATGATTGAAGCAGAAAGGAAGGATAACTCAGGAGTTATTATTAGAGATGTTGCAAATCATGAGGGTAAAAAAGCTAGCTTAAAGGCACTTTACCTGAATGCTCGTAGCATTTATAACAATGTTGATGAGCTAACGGCACAAATCATTGCGAATGAATATGATTTGGTAGCAATTACGGAGACATGGTTACAGGTTGGTCACGATTGGGAGTTAAATATCCAGGGGTACCAGACTATTCGGAAGGACAGACAGGGAGGTAAGGGAGGTGGTGTAGCTCTGATATTCAAGGACGATGCTGAGAGATGATATAGGTTCTATGGAGAATGAGGTTGAATCCATTTGGGTGGAAATTAGAAACACTAAGAAGAAAAAGTCATTGATAGGCGTCGTCCATAAGCCACCAAATGATAACATCACATTGGGGCGGGCAATAAACAAAGAAATAACAAATGCCTGTAAAAATGGTACGGCAATTATCATGGGAGGTTTTAATCTACATGTAGATTGGTCGAACCAGCTCAGTCAGGGTAGCCTTGAGGAGGAGTTCATTGAGTGTATCCGTGATAGTTTTCTTGAACAGTATGTAATGGAACTGACGAGGGAGCAAGCTATCCTAGATCTAGTCCTGTGTAATGAGACAGGAATAATTAATGACCTCATAGTTAGGGATCCTCTTGGAAGGAGTGATCACAGTATGGTTGAATTTAGAATACAGATGGAGAGTTTGAAGATAAAATCCAATACCAGGGTCCTGCGCTTGAACAAGGGGGACTACAATAGAATGAGGGAGGACTTGGTTAAAGTAGACTGGAAACAAAGATTTTATGGTGGGACAGTTGACGAGCAGTGGAGTACTTCCAAAGCAATTTTTCAAAGTGCTCAGCAAAAGTATATTCCAGTGAAAAGGAAGGACTGGAAGAAGAGGGGTAATCTGCCATGGGTGTCTAAGGAAATAAGGGATCCTATCAGATTGAAAGAGAAGGCAAACAAAGTGGCCAAAAGCAGCATGAAACTAGAAGATTGGGAAAACTTTAAAGGTCAACAGAAAGCCACAAAAAGAGCTATAAAGAAAAGTAAGATAGAACATGAGAAAAAAGTAGCACAGAATATGAAGACAGATAGCAAAAGTTTCTATTAATGTATAAAACGAAAAAGAGTGGCTAAAGTAAACGTTGATCCTTTAGAGGATGAGAAGGGGAATTTAGTTATGGGATATGATGAAATGGCCGAGGCATTGAACAGGTATTTTGTATCGGTCTTCACAGTGGAGGACATTAATAACATGCCAGTAAATGACAAAGAGACGAACGTCGGTGAGGACCTGGAAACAATTATTAGAACAAAGAACAAAGAAAATTACAGCACAGGAACAGGCCCTTCGGCCCTCCAAGCCTGCGCCGATCCAGATCCTCGATCTAAACATGTCGCCTATTTTCTATGGGTCAGTATCTCCTTTCTTCCTGCCCATTCATGTATCTGTCTAGATACATCTTAAAAGACGCCATCGTGCCCGCATCTACCACCTCCGCTGGCAACGCGTTCCAGGCACCCACCACCCTCTGCGTAAAGAACTTTCCACGCATATCCCCCCTAAACCTTTCCCCTTTCACTTTGAACTCGTGTCCTCTCGTAATTGAATCCCCCACTCTGGGAAAAAGCCTCTTGCTATCCACCCTGTCTATACCTCTCATGATTTTGTACACCTCAATCAGGTCCCCCCTCAACCTCCGTCTTTCTAATGAAAATAATCCTAATCTACTCAACCTCTCTTCATAGCTAGCGCCCTCCATACCAGGCAACATCCTGGTGAACCTCCTCTACACCCTCTCCAAAGCATCCACATCCTTTTGGTAATGTGGCGACCAGAACTGCACGCAGTATTCCAAATGTGGCCGAACCAAAGTCCTATACAACTGTAACATGACCTGCCAACTCTTGTACTCAATACCCCGTCCGATGAAGGAAAGCATGCCGTCTGCCTTCTTGACCACTCTATTGACCTGCATTGCCACCTTCAGGGAACAGTGGACCTGAACACTCAAATCTCTCTGGACATCAATTTTCCCCAGGACTTTTCCATTTACTGCATAGTTCACTCTTGAATTGGATCTTCCAAAATGCATCACCTCGCATTTGCCCTGATTGAACTCCATCTGCCATTTCTCTGCCCAACTCTCCAATCTATCTATATTCTGCTGTATTCTCTGACAGTCCCCTTCACTATCTGCTACTCCACCAATCTTAGTGTCGTCTTCAAACTTGCTAATCAGTCCACCTATACTTTCCTCCAAATCATTAATGTATATCACAGACAACAGTGGTCCCAGCACGGATCCCTGTGGAACACCACTGGTCACACGTCTCCATTTTGAGAAACTCCCTTCTACTGCTACTCTCTCTCTCCTGTTGCCCAGCCAGTTCTTTATCCATCTAGCTAGTACACCTTGGACCCCATGCGCCTTCACCTTCTCCATCAGCCTGCCATGGGGAACCTTATCAAACGCCTTACTGAAGTCCATGTATATGACATCGACAGCCCTTCCCTCATCAATCAACTTTGTCACTTCCTCAAAGAATTCTATTAAGTTGGTAAGACATGACCTTCCCTGCACAAAACCATGTTGCCTATCACTGATAAGCCCATTTTCTTCCAAATGGGAATAGATCCTGTCCCTCAGTAACTTCTCCAGCAGCTTCCCTACCTCTGACGTCAGGCTCACCGGTCTATAATTACCTGGATTATCCCTGCTACCCTTCTTAAACAAGGGGACAACATTAGCAATTCTCCAGTCCTCCGGGACCTCACCCGTGTTTAAGGATGCTGCAAAGATATCTGTTAAGGCCCCAGCTATTTCCTCTCTCGCTTCCCTCAGTAACCTGGGATAGATCCCATCCGGACCTGGGGACTTGTCCACCTTAATGCCCTTTAGAATACCCAACACTTCCTCCCTCCTTATGCCGACTTGACCTAGAGTAATCAAACATCTGTTCCTAACCTCAACATCCGTCATGTCCCTCTCCTCGGTGAATACCGATGCAAAGTACTCGTTTAGAATCTCACCCATTTTCTCTGACTCCAAGCATAACATTCCTCCTTTGTCGTTTAGTGGGCCAATCCTTTCTCCTTATTATTCCGCAAGAGGTAGTGTTGGGCAAGCTAATGGAGCTAAGGATTGATAAGTCTCCTGGCCCTGATGGAATGCATCCTAGGGTACTAAAAGAGATGGAGGGAGAAATAGCAGGTGCACTGGCGGAAATTTTCCAAAATTGGCTGGTCTCTGGGGTAGTCCCAACAGATTGGAAAACATCAGATGTGACGCCACTGTTTAAAAAGGGAGTTCGACAAAAGATGGGGAATTATAGACCGGTTAGCTTAGCCTCTGTAGTGGGGAAGATGCTTGAGTCTATTATCAAGGAAGAAATAGCAGGGCATCTCGATAGAAATTGTCCCATTGGGCAGACGCAGCATGGGTTCATGAAGGGCAGGTCATGCTTGACAAATCTTTTGTAATTCTATGATGACATTACGAGCAAGGTGGACAATGGGGTCCCAGTGGATGTGGTGTACCTAGATTTCCAAAAGGCCTTCGACAAGGTGCCGCACAAGAGGCTGCTGCATAAGATAAGGATGCATGGCGTCAGGGGTAAAGTATTAGCATGGATAGAGGATTGGTTCAATAACAGGAAGCAGAGAGTGGGGATAAAGGAGTGCTATTCTGGTTAGCAATCTGTCACTCGTGGTGTGCCTCAGGGATCAGTGTTGGGACCGCAATTATTTACAATTTATATAGATGATTTGGAGTTGGGGACCACGTGTAGGGTGTCAAAGTTTGCAGATGACACAAAGATGAGTGGCAGAGCAAAGTGTGCAGATGACTGTGAAACTTTGCAGAGGAACATAGATACATTGAGTGAGTGGGCAAAGGTGTGGCAGATGGAATACAATGTTAATAAATGTGAAGTCATTCATTTCGGTAGGAGTAACAGGAAAAAGGATTATTACTTGAAAGGTAAAAAGTGGCAGCATGCTGCTATGCGGACGGACCTGGGTGTCCACGTGCATGAATCGCAGAAGGTTGGTCTGCAGGTACAGCAAGTAATTAGGAAGGCAAATGGAATTTTGTCCTTCATTGCTATAGGGATTCCGTTTAAAAGCAGAGAGGTTATGTTGCAGCTGTATAAGGTACTGGCGAGGCCGCACCTGGAGTACTGTGTGCATGTTTGGTCTCCTTACTTGAGAAAGGATGTACTGGCACTGGGGAGGGTGCAGAGGAGGTTCACTAGGTTGATTCCGGAGTTGAGGGGGTTGGCTTATGAGGAGAGACTGAGTAGATTGGGATTATTTTCATTGGAATTCAGAAGAATGAGGGGGGATCTTATAGAAACATATAAAATTATGAAGGGAATAGATAAGATACAAGTGGAGAGGATGTTTCCACTGGCAGGTGAAGCTAGGACAAGATGGCATAGCCTCAAGATTAGAGGGAGCAGATTTTGGACTGAATTAAGAAGGAACTTCTTCACTCAGAGGGTTGTTAATCCATGGAATTCCTTGCCCAGTGAAGTAGTTGACACTTCTTCAGTAAACGTTTTTAATGCTAAGCTAGATATCTTTTTGAACAATAAAGGAATTAAGGGATACGGTGAGAATGCGGGTAAGTGGATCTGAGTCCACGAAAAGATCAGCCATGATCTTATTGAATGGTGGAGCAGGCTCGAGGGGCTGGACGCCCTACTTCTTATCCTAGTTCTTATGATCTTATGGGAGAGAGAGATACAGAGACAGGGAAGAGAGATACAGAGACAGGGGAGAACGATACAGAGACAGGGGAGAGAGATACAGAGGCAGACACACACACAGAGTTGGAGGTTGCTGTCTGAACCCTTTTATCCTTCGGTTTATTCACTGTCGTTTGTCGGTATGTGGGTGTTGCTGAGAGAGTGTCTGTGTAACTGAGGGCAATTCCTGGGCTCTTGCTGTGCTGGAGTTGGCAGGTTAAACAGAGAGAGAGAGAGAGAGAGAGAGAGACAGGCGGAGTGTGAGTGAGGGAGGGAAGGCAGAGAAAGATGGGGAAAAGCAGAGAGAGAGGGAGAAATATCCATGCTCAAAACCTTGGTATTCTGCATGCTGAAGTGTCACCATTGCTGGGACCTTGCTGTGCACAGCTTGCCTGCAGAATTCCCTGCATTGTAACTGTGACTGCATTTTCGAAGTGAATTATTTGTGCGTAAAGTTCTCCTGAAGGCCTGGAATTAAAGTCCTGAGCTTGAAGCCGGTATAAGTCCCGAATAATGCTAGTGTTTTGGGCAGTGCCGTGAATTTGAGAGTGAAATGAAATGTGCAGCATCCATTTGAATTGAGAGTGAGGGTCTGAGAGTGGATTTCTCTGCCTCCGTCTCTCCATCTGACTCTCTGAATGAGAGCAACAGGAGGGAGACATAGGAAAGTGAGGGAAACATACAGGGAATCAGAGGGGTAGCCAGCTGTTATCACACTGCTGCTTGTGGGATCATGCTATGCATTTGGTGTGACAGAATCAGCAGCTTGTTCCCAGTTTAAAAAGGGCACTTTGCCCTTCCTGGGGCCTGAAATTTGGCTATTATCAGCTTACTGCTTGTGGGATCTTGCTGTGCATCTAGTGGCTTGCAGCATTTCCTACATGACAACAATGAGGACACTTTAAAATTCAGCATCCTGAGGGTCTGAGTGTGGATTTCGCTGTGTTTTTACAAGAATTTTACAATAATTACAAGAGCTGAACGTGAAGCTGGATAAAGACTTGTTATAAGTTTAAAGATGGAGTTTAGCATTTTCTGAGGACTGTGATGGGATATCTGGCTATCATCACATGTTGGAATCCTGCTGTGCATACATACCCTGCAACAATACTTACATTACAACATTGAGGCAGAAACAGATGGAGAGAAAAAGAGAGTGAGAGATGCTGGAGGTGGCAGTTTAAATGCAGAGAGAGAGAGAGAGGTGGAGTGTGGGTGAGGGATAGAAGGCAGAGAAAGATGGAGAAAGACAAAGAGAGAGAGAGAGAAATCCACACTCAAAATCTTGGTAAACTGAATTTTGAAGTGTCACCATTTCTGGGATCTTGCTGTGCACAGCTTGCCTGCAGAAATCCCTGCATTGTCACAGTGACTGCATTTCAGAAGTGAAGTCTTTGTGTGTAAAGCTCTCCTGAAGGCCTGGAATTTATGTCCGGAGCTTGAAGCCGGTATGATTCCCGAATAATGCTGATGTTTTGGGCAGTGCCGTGAATTTCTCTGTCTCTCTCCATCTGTCTCTCTGAATGCGAGTAACAGGAGGGAGAGAGATGCAGGAGATTGAGGGAAACAGGGAGGGAATCAGAGGGGGAGAGGAGGGGTAGCCGACTGTGATCACATTGCTGCTTGTGGGATCTTGCTGTGCACCAATGGCCTACAGCATTTCCAACATTGCAACATTGATGAGCACTTTAAAAATTAATTCATTGAGTGTCAAATACTTCTGTGAATCAGCAATGAAATGGGTGAAATGTGAAGATTTGTCAAGGCTTGTTCTCATTCCGGAATAATGCTGGTGTTTTAGGCTGTGGGCTGAATTTGACAGTGAACTGAAACACCTGGGGTCCATTTGAATTCAGATTTTCAGGGATGGGAATGTGGATTTCTCTCCCTATGGAGAGAGGGGATGGGGGTCAGCAGTGTTTGTGTGTTTTTACAGTGAGGCAGCAAGAGATGGAGAGAGATACAAAGAGAAATAGAGAGAGACAGAGAGAGAGACAGCAGGAAATGACAGGGTAAACACATCCACACTTCCCAGTCTTTGGCTCTGAGGCAGGGGATCGGTTTGTAAGACGGGGAGTCACTGAGAGATTGTTTTATGTGAGTGAGTGAGAGAAAGAGCCCTGGGCTCTTCCTGTGTTTTATTTCTGTGCAAAAATGCTTTGCTTTGTTTCAATCAATTTTATTTCTCTTATTCCCAAGGAGAATCTTTTCAGAAGCTGCAGCTGTGATGATGCAGAGGGAACATATTTTGGCCACGTGGAATTCTCAGATGAGAGCTTTAACCAGAGAGGGAAAATAATAATAAATATATATTTGTCATTGTCAAATTCATTTCTAGATGCAGAAAAGAATACTGTGTGTTTTTGAGGCTGATAGAGAAACAAAAGGCTGGAAATGCTCAGTATTTCAGATTTCCAGCATCCGCAGTATTTTGATTTTGTGTTTTCGGGGGTCTGTGGATTTCTTACCACAAGGGAGGGGGCTGGAGGGTGCTCCGAAGGGAATAGTTTGGGAAGCGCTGCTCCAGAACTGTCAATGTAATCCTGTAGATTTCCCTCTCCCCATCTCTTGCTGCAACTTGTTCCCTGCACCTTCCTCCTTGTTCCCAGCTCTGTTTATTCACGTCTTTAAATCCCTATCGCTGTATCTCTCAACATCCTTTCTATCTCTGCCCCTCTCCAGAGTCTCACAAGTTTCCATTGTCACTCTCTTTCTGCGACTCTCTGCATCTTTATCTGTCTCTCTCTCAGTCTATTTCTTCTCTCACTTAGTTCCAAATCCCTGAATCTTTCCATCTCTGTTCCTCCTTTCCTGCAAGATTATCTCTGCATTTCCCTCCCCACTGTCCCGGGACACCGCTCTCTATTCTATAAACACATCTTACTTTGTATCTCTGCCACTGCTCTTCTTTCTGTCTCTGCATCTCTCTCTTTGTCTGGAATCCTTCTCAATATCTACATCGCTGCTGCATTATCTCTCTGCACCTCCAGCTCTCTCTCTTTCTGTATGTCTCCATTTCTCTCTCTGCCCTTCTTGGTATTTCTGACCCTCTGTTCTCAGTTTCTCTCTCGCTGGTTTCTGACACCAAGCATGTCATTCTCCATCTCCCTTTCCATTTATTTCTCTCTCTCTCTGTTATGTCCTAATCCCGGGATCTGTTTTCTGTGTCTCTGTCCCTCTGTCTGGGGGTGGGACAGGATCAAAGGGCTGAATGGCCTCCTCCCATCCCTGTGCCAGTCAGCGCGTGTGTGTTTGTGTGTGTGTCTCCCTCTGTTTGATTCCCAGAAGCCGATGGCGAGAACAGGTGAAACACCTTTCTGTAGAGAGGGATGTGTCTGGGGCTGGGATCCACCTGTGCGTTAAATGCTCAAAATGCCAGTTCGCCTTGGGGGATTGTTCCCAGGGGGATATTTAGCTGGGAGTCTGTCACCGGGGGGCTATTTAGAATGGAGTCTGTTCCTGGGGGGGTATTTAGATGGGAGTCTGTCCCCGGGGGGGTATTTAGATGGGAGTCTGTTCCTGGGGGGGTATTTAGATGGGAGTCTGTCCCCGGGGATGTATTTAGATGGAAGTCTGTCCGCGTGGGGGGTATTTAGATGGAAGTCTGTTCCTGGGGGGGGGGGGGGCGGGGGTATTTACATGGGGTTTTGTTCCGGGGGGGGAAATATTGAGATTGGGTTCTGTTCCCGGGTGAGTATTTAGATGGGAGTCTGTTCTCGGGGAGGTATTTAGAAGGGGGATTGCTCCCAGGGGGTAGTTAGTTACTATTGAATCTGCTTCCACTGCCCTTTCAGACAGCTCATTCCAGATCACAACAAATCACTTTGTAAAAAAACATTTCTCTTTCCCTCATTTCCCCTCTGGTTCCCCCTGCCGATTATCTTCAAATTGTGTCCGTCTGGTTACCGACCCTCCAGCCACTGGAAACGATTTATTTTTCACATAAAAGCTGAATAATCGCATCCTTGATTTGAACTCCCTGTCTGTGTTAAGAAAGCCCAGGATCCTGAATGGAAAAGAAGAGGAGGAGAGGGGAGAATGCGAATTGTAGGGACTGGAGAGAAGGGGAAGGGACAATTGGAAAGGAGAAGGCTGAGCAATGGAAAGCAGAAAGGATAAGGGAGATGGGGAGAAGGGGCGGGGGGACGGGTAGAAGGAGGAATGTTAGAGAATGAAAGTAGAAATGAAGGCAGGAGAGAGGGAAGGGCAGAGGGAAAATGGGAAAGTGGAAAAGCGTAAAGAGCGATTTACAAAAAGGGGAAGGAGAGCTGGTTAAAAAGGAGTGGAAGAGGGGAGAGGGGTATGAGAGAGCAGGGAGGTGATGGAGGAGAGGAGAGAGGGAGGAGATACGGACAAGGGAGAAGGGGAGACAGACGAGGGGAGGAGAAATGAGGAGAGAAGTGGGGGAGAGATAGAGGGAGGGAAGGGGAAGGGGTGCTGGAAAATACTCTCACCTTCTGGCCCATTGGGCTGGGGATTCATACTATCAATCAAAGAACAAAGAACAAAGGACAAAGAAAATTACAGCACAGGAACAGGCCCTTCGGCCCTCCAGTCCGACGCCGATCCAAATTAGAATTAGAATATTACAGCGCAGTACAGGCCCTTCGGCCCTCGATGTTGCGCCGATCATCTGACCTACACTATTCCATTTACATCCATATGTCTATCCAATGACCACTTAAATGCCCTTAAAGTTGGCGAGTCTACTACTGTTGCAGGCAGGGCGTTCCACGCCCCTACTACTCTCTGCGTAAAGAAACTACCTCTGACATCTGTCCTATATCTTTCACCCCTCAACTTAAAGCTATGTCCCCTCGTGTTTGCCATCCTCATCCGAGGAAAAAGACTCTCACTATCCACCCTATCTAACCCTCTGATTATCTTGTATGTCTCTATTAAGTCACCTCTCCTCCTCCTTCTCTCTAACGAAAACAACCCCAAGTCCCTCAGCCTTTCCTCGTAAGACCTTCCTTCCATACCAGGCAACATCCTAGTAAATCTCCTCTGCACCCTTTCCAAAGCTTCGACATCCTTCCTATAATGCGGTGACCAGAACTGCACGCAATACTCCAGGTGCGGCCTCACCAGAGTTTTGTACAGCTGCATCATGACCCCGTGGCTCTGAAACTCGATCCCACTACTAACAAAGGCTAACACACCATATGCCTTCTTAACAGCCCTATTAACCTGGGTAGCAACTTTCAGGGATTTATGTACCTGGATACCAAGATCTCTCTGCTCATCTACACTACCAAGAATCTTCCCATTAGCCCAGTACTCTGCATTGCTGTTACTCCTTCCAAAGTGAATCACCTCACACTTCTCCGCATTAAACTCCATTTGCCATCTCTCAGCCCAGCTCTGCAGCCTATCTATGTCCCTCTGTACCCTACAACACCCTTCGACACTATCCACAACTCCACCGACCTTCGTGTCATCCGCAAATTTACTAACCCACCCTTCTACACCCTCATCCAGGTCGTTTATAAAAATGACAAACAGCAGTGGCCCCAAAACAGAACCTTGCGGTACACCACTAGTAACTAAACTCCAGGATGAACATTTGCCATCAACCACCACCCTCTGTCTTCTTTCAGCTAGCCAATTTCTGATCCAAAGCTCTAAATCACCTTCAACCCCATACTTGCGAATTTTCTGCAATAGCCTACCGTGGGGAACCTTATCAAACGCCTTACTGAAATCCATATACACCACATCCACGGCTTTACCCTCATCCACCTGTTTGGTCACCTTCTCGAAAAACTCAATAAGGTTTGTGAGGCACGACCTACCTTTCACAAAACCGTGCTGACTATCGCAAATGAACTTATTCTTTTCAAGATGATTATAAATCCTGTCTCTTATAACCTTTTCCAACATTTTACCCACAACCGAAGTAAGGCTCACAGGTCTATAATTACCAGGGCTGTCTCTACTCCCCTTCTTGAACAAGGGGACAACATTTGCTATCCTCCAGTCCTCCGGCACTACTCCTGTCGACAATGACGACTTGAAGATCAACAACAACGGCTCTGCAATCTCCTCCCTGGCTTCCCAGAGAATCCTAGGATAAATCCCATCTGGCCCAGGGGACTTATCTATTTTCACTCTTTCCAAAATTGCTAACACCTCCTCCTTGTGAATCTCAATCCCATCTAGCCTAGTAGGCTGTATCTCAGTAATCTCCTCGGCAACATTTTCTTTCTCTACTGTAAATACTGACGAAAAATATTCATTTAACGCTTCCCCTATCTCCTCTGATTCCGCACACAACTTCCCACTACTATCCTTGATTGGCCCTGTTCTAACTCTTATCATTCGTTTATTCCTGATATACCTATAGAAAGCCTTAGGGTTTTCTTTGATCCTATCCGCCAATGACTTCTCGTGTCCTCTCCTTGCTCTTCTTAGCCCTCCCTTTAGATCCTTCCTGGCTAGCTTGTAACTCTCAAGCGCCCTAACTGAGCCTTCACGTCTCATCCTAACATAAGCCGCCCTCTTCCTCTTGACAAGCGCTTCAACTTCTTGAGTAAACCACGGCTCCCTTGCTCGACAACTTCCTCCCTGCCTGACAGGTACATACTTATCAAGGACACGCATTAGCTGCTCCTTGAATAAGCTCCACATTTCGTTTGTGCCCATCCCCTGCAGTTTCCTTCCCCATCCTACACATCCTAAATCTTGCCTAATCGCGTCATAATTTCCTTTCCCCCAGCTATAATTCTTGCCCTGTGGTATATACCTGTCCCTGCCCATCGCTAAGGTAAACCTAACCGAATTGTGATCACTATCGCCAAAGTGCTCACCTACATCTAAATCGAACACCTGGCCGGGTACATTACCCAGTACCAAATCCAATGTGGCATCGCCCCTGGTTGGCCTGTCCACATACTGTGTCAGAAAACCCTCCTGCACACACTGGACAAAAACAGACCCATCTAAAGTACTCGAACTATAGTATTTCCAGTCAATATTTGGAAAGTTAAAGTCCCCCATAACCACTACCCTGTTACTCTCGCTCCTGTCGAGAATCATCTTCGCTATCCTTTCCTCTACATCTCTGGAACTATTCGGAGGTCTATAGAAAACTCCCAACAGGGTGACCTCTCCTCTCCTGTTTCTAACCTCGGCCCATACTACCTCAGTAGACGAGTCCTCAAACGTCCTTTCTGCCGCTGTAATACTCTCCTTGATTAACAATGCCACACCCCCCCCCCCTCTTTTACCCTCTTCTCTGTTCTTACTGAAACATCTAAATCCAGGAACCTGCAACATCCATTCCTGCCCCTGCTCTACCCATGTCTCCGAAATGGCCACAACATCAGGATCCCAGGTACCAACCCATGCTGCAAGCTCACCCACCTTATTCTGGATGCTCCTGGCGTTGACGTAGACACACTTTAAACCAAGTTCTTGCTTGCCAGTGCCCTCTTGCGTCCCTGTAACCTTATCCCCTACCTCACTACTCTCAACAGCCTGTACACTGGCACTGCAATTTAGGTTCCCATTCCCCTGCTGATTTAGTTTAAACCCCCCCGAAGAGCACTAACAAATCTCCCCCCCAGGATATTGGTACCCCTCTGGTTCAGGTGAAGACCATCCTGTTTGTAGAGGTCCCACCTACCCCAGAAAGAGCCCCAATTATCCAGGAAACCAAAACCCTCCCTCCTACACCATCCCTGCAGCCACGTGTTCAACTCCTCTCTCTCCCTATTCCTCTCTTCGCTAGCACGTGGCACAGGCAACAACCCAGAGATAACAACTCTGGTTGTTCTCGCTCTAAGCTTCCACCCTAGCTCCCTGAATTTCTGCCTTAAATCCCCATCTCTCTTCCTACCTATGTCGTTGGTGCCTATGTGGACCACGACTTGGGGGTGCTCCCCCTCCCCCTTAAGGATCCCAAAAACACGATCGGAGACATCACGTACCCTGGCACCTGGGAGGCAACACACCAACCGTGAGTCTCTCTCGTTCCCACAGAACCTCCTATCTGTTCCCCTAACTATGGAGTCCCCAATGACTAATGCTCTGCTCCTCTTCCCTTTTCCCTTCTGAGCAACAGGGACAGACTCTGTGCCAGAGACCTGCACCCCATTGCTTACCCCTGGTAAGTCGTCCCCCCCAACAGTATCCAAAACGGTATACCTGTTGTTGAGGGAAACGGCCACAGGGGATCCCTGCACTGCCTGCTGGTTCCCTTTCCTTCCCCTGACGGTAACCCATCTACCTACTTCTTTTACCTGAGGTGTGACTGCCTCCCTATAACTCCTGTCAATAATCCCCTCCGCCTCCCGAATGATCCGAAGTTCATCCAGCTCCAGCTCCAGTTCCCTAACGCGGTCTGCGAGGAGCTGGAGTTGGGTGCACTTCCCGCAGATGCAGTCAGCAGGGACACTCTTGGCGACCCCTACCTCCCACATTCTGCAGGAGGAACATACAACTGCCTTTACCTCCATTCCCACTATTCTAGATTCCCAATAAATCTACTGAAAAACCAATCGAAAAAAAAAGTCAAAACTTGTTCGCTTAGCAATCCGACGGACTGAAGTTTTAAATAAAAAGCTTACCTTATCAACACCCTAGAGTCCTTTTTTTTTGGTTAGAGGAGGAGGGTGGGTGGGAGACACTACACGTGTAGTGTCTCGGGTACTGCCACTGCCCAAATAAATAGTTTTCCCCTACCCAGCAGTCCCCGGTCCTCCGAAACAAAAAAGGGATTAACTTGTAACTTACTGAAATTGACCGCTCAGCTGAAAGTCCGCTCCGCACCCCGTTCTATCAAGGCTGCTCCTCGCAAAAGACAAAGATTTTAAAAACTGCCCAAATAAATAGTTTTCCCCTACCCAGCAGTCCCCGGTCCTCCGAAACAAAAAAGGGATTAACTTGTAACTTACTGAAATTAACCGCTCAGCTGAAAGTCCGCTCCGCACCCCGTTCTATCAAGGCTGCTCCTCGCAAAAGACAAAGATTTTAAAAACTGCCCAAATAAATAGTTTTCCCCTACCCAGCAGTCCCCGGTCCTCCGAAACAAAAAAGGGATTAACTTGTAACTTACTGAAATTGACCGCTCAGCTGAAAGTCCGCTCCGCACCCCGTTCTATCAAGGCTGCTCCTCGCAAAAGACAAAGATTTTAAAAACTGCCCAAATAAATAGTTTTCCCCTACCCAGCAGTCCCCGGTCCTCCGAAACAAAAAAGGGATTAACTTGTAACTTACTGAAATTGACCGCTCAGCTGAAAGTCCGCTCCGCACCCCGTTCTATCAAGGCTGCTCCTCGCAAAAGACAAAGATTTTAAAAACTGCCCAAATAAATAGTTTTCCCCTACCCAGCAGTCCCCGGTCCTCCGAAACAAAAAAGGGATTAACTTGTAACTTACTGAAATTGACCGCTCAGCTGAAAGTCCGCTCCGCACCCCGTTCTATCAAGGCTGCTCCTCGCAAAAGACAAAGATTTTAAAAACTGCCCAAATAAATAGTTTTCCCCTACCCAGCAGTCCCCGGTCCTCTGAAACAAAAAAGGGATTAACTTGTAACTTACTGAAATTGACCGCTCAGCTGAAAGTCCGCTCCGCACCCCGTTCTATCAAGGCTGCTCCTCGCAAAAGACAAAGATTTTAAAAACTGCCCAAATAAATAGTTTTCCCCTACCCAGCAGTCCCCGGTCCTCCGAAACAAAAAAGGGATTAACTTGTAACTTACTGAAATTGACCGCTCAGCTGAAAGTCCGCTCCGCACCCCGTTCTATCAAGGCTGTGAAATTGACCGCTCAGCTGAAAGTCCGCTCCGCACCCCGTTCTATCAAGGCTGTGAAATTGACCGCTCAGCTGAAAGTCCGCTCCGCACCCCGTTCTATCAAGGCTGCTCCTCGCAAAAGATGCTCTGTCTAAACCTGTCGCCTATTTTCTAAGGGTCTGTATCTCTTTACTTCCTGCCCATTTATGTATCTGTCTGGATACATCTTAAAAGACGCTATCGTGCCCGCGTCTACCACCTCCGCTGGCAATGCGTTCCAGGCACCCACCACCCTCTGCATAAAGAACTTTCCACGCATATCCCCCCTAAACTTTTCCCCTTTCACGTTGAACTCGTGTCCCCTTGCAATTGAATCCCCCACTCTGGGAAAAAGCTTCTTCCTATCCAACCTGTCTATACCTCTCATGATTTTGCACACCTCAATCAGGTCCTCCCTCAACCTCCGTCTTTTTTAATGAAAATAATCCTAATCTACTCAACCTCTCTTCACAGCTATCGCCCTCCATACCAGGCAACATCCTGGTGAACCTCCTCTGCACCCTCTCCAAAGCATCCACATCCTTTTGGTAATGTGGCGACCAGAACTGCACGCAGTATTCCAAATGTGGCCGAACCAAACTCCTATACAACTGCAACATGACCTGCCAACTCTTGTACTCAATACCCCGTCCGATGAAGGAAAGCATGCCGTCTGCCTTCTTGACCACTCTATTGACCTGCGTTGCCACCTTCAGGGAACAATGGACCTGAACACCCAAATCTCTCTGGACATCAATTTTCCCCAGGACTTTTCCATTTACTGTATAGTTCACTCTTGAATTGGATCTTCCAAAATGCATCACCTCGCATTTGCCCTGATTAAACTCCATCTGCCATTTCTCTGCCCAACTTTCCAATCTATCTATATTCTGCTGTATTCTCTGACAGTCCCCTTCACTATCTGCTACTCCACCAATCTTAGTGTCGTCTGCAAATTTGCTAATCAGCCCACCTATACTTTCCTCCAAATCACTTCTGTTTCTTCTTGTTCCTCGCCCCTGTTTCCTTCTGCAACATCCAGGCTCTCTACCCTGTCTCCTTCCATCTTTTCCCGTCTCTCATTTTCCACAACTTCCCTCCCATCTCCTCCATGATGTGGCCGCCTCTGGCTCGCAGTTGCCTCCTCAAAGGGGAACGATTCCAATCCAATCTTCTCACAACTGACGCTATCCGAACAGGGCAATATTTATTCACTAAGGGTCGCACCCAATTCTAACTTTTAATACAAATTGCTTCATTAGAACAGTGGGTACACGGGAGATCAGATGAGGCATTTCAGCACAAAGACCAGACTTTTCCCAGCTTCTAGAGGATGGGCTTGGGAGGCAGCTGGCTGTTCGCAGCTGGATTACCTGAGACTGGGAGGGAGCTGAGTGATCACAGCCGGATTACCTGAGACTGGGAGTGAGATGAGTGATCACAGCTGGATTACCTGAGACTGGGAGGGAGCTGAGTGATCACAGATGAATTATCTAAGACTGGGAGGAAGCTGAGTGATCACAGCTAGATTACATGAGTGGGAGGGAGCTGAGTGATCACAGCTGGATTATCTGAGTCTGAGAGGGAGCAGAGTGTTCAGAGCTGGGATTACCTGAGACTGGGAAGCTGCTGAGTGTTCACAGCTGGATTACGTGAGACTGGGATGTCGCTGAGTGATCACAGCTGGATTACCTGAGACTGGGAAGACGCTGAGTGATCACAGCTGGATTATCTGAGATTGGGAGGGAGCTGAGTGTTCACAGCTGGATTACGCGAGTCTGGGAGGGAGCTGATTGATCACAGCTGGATTACCTGAGCCTGGCAGGGATCTGAATGTTCACAGCTGGATTACATGAGACTGGGAGGAAGCTGAGTGATCACAGCTGGATTACCTGAGACTGGGAGGCAGCTGAGTGATCACATCTGGATTAGCTGAGACAGGGAAGCAGCTGACTGTTTACAGCTGGATTACCTGAGACTGGGAGCGGGATGAGTGATCACAGCTGGATTACCTGAGACTGGGAGGGAACTGTGTAATCACAGCTGCATTACCTGAGACAGGGAAGCAGCTGACTGTTCACAGCTGGATTACCTGAGACTGGGAGGCAGCTGAGTGTTCACAACTGGATTACCTGAGACTGCGAGGCAACTGTGTGATCACATCTGGATTACCTGAGACTGGAAGGCAGCTGAGTGATCACAGCTGGATTACGTTAGACACGGAGGCAGCTGAGTGATCACAGTTGGATTACTTGAAACTGGGATGCAGCTGAGAGTTCGCAGTTTGATTACCTGAGATTGGGAGGCATCTGAGTGATTACAGCTGTATTTCCTGAGTCTGGGAGGCAGCTCAGTGATCACGGCTGGATTACCTCACACAATGAGGGAGCTGACTGATCACAGATGGATTATCTAAGACTGGGAGGGAGCTGAGTGATCACAGCTGGATTACCTAAGACTGCGAGGCAGCAGCGTGTTCACAGTTGGATTACCTGAGACTGGGAGGGAGCTGAGTGATCACAGCTGGATTACCTGAGACAGAGAAGCAGCTAACTGTTTACAGCTGCATTACCTGAGATTGGGAGGCATCTGAGTGATTACAGCTGGATTTCCTGAGTCTGGGAGGCAGCTCAGTGATCACGGCTGTATTACCTCACACAATGAGGGAGCTGACTGTTCACAGATGGATTATCTAAGACTGGGAGGGAGCTGAGTGATCACAGCTGGATTACCTAAGACTGCGAGGCAGCAGCGTGTTCACAGTTGGATTACCTGAGACTGGGAGGGAGCTGAGTGATCACAGCTGGATTACCTGAGACAGAGAAGCAGCTAACTGTTTACAGCTGCATTACCTGAGATTGGGAGGCATCTGAGTGATTACAGCTGGATTTCCTGAGTCTGGGAGGCAGCTCAGTGATCACGGCTGTATTACCTCACACAATGAGGGAGCTGACTGTTCACAGATGGATTATCTAAGACTGGGAGGGAGCTGAGTGATCACAGCTGGATTACCTAAGACTGCGAGGCAGCAGCGTGTTCACAGTTGGATTACCTGAGACTGGGACTGAGATGAGTGATAACAGCTGGATTACATGAGACTGGGAGGGAGCTGAGTGATCACAGTTGGATTGCTTGAGGCTGGTAGGGTGCTGAGTGTTCACAGCTGGATTACTGGAGTCTGGGAGTCAGCTGAGTGATCGCAGCCTGATTACCTGAGTCTGGGAGTGAGCTGAGCGATCACATCTGGATTACCTGTGACTGCGAGGGAGATGAGTGTTCACAGCTGGATTACCTGAGTCTGGGAGGGTGCTGAGCGATCACAGCTGGATTACCTGTGTCTGCGAGGGAGATGATCACAGCTGGATTACCTGAGACTGGGAGGGAGCTGAGTGATCACAGCTGGATTACCAGAGATTGGGAGACAGCTGAGTGACTCCATCTTGGAGTTTTCCTTGACTCCTGACTTATGTTATAGTTTTAGAAAAAAAAAGGGTATTCAAATTCACAACAGCCCAGTGGGATTTGAACTGCGGCTTTTTCAATCAAGCTGAGGCTTTCAAATTGAAACCATTAAAAAGAGACTGACTTTCCTACTGCTATTGTCTGACTGTCTCTGGTTTTGTATATTATTTCCTTCATGTGGTGCACCATAAATACCTTCAATTCTGTGCATTTGCAAGGGACACAAATCAAATTCTCACATTAACCCATGAACAAATACATGCAAGTCCATTAAAACACCCCTATTCGATGGTTCTACAAAAATCGCTCAGGTGATGCAGTGGTTAGCACCACAGCTCCAGCAACCCAGGTTAGGTTCTAGGTACTACATGTGTGGCGTTTGCAAGTTCTCCCTGTGTCCACGTGGCTTTCCACCATGTACTCTGGTTTCCTCCCGCAGCCAAAGACTTGCAGGTTGATAAGTAAATTGGCCATTGTAAATTGCCCCTAGTGTAGGTAGGAGAATGGTGAGGATGTGGTAGAGAAAATGGGATTAATATAGGATGAGTATAATTGGCTGGTTATTACTCAGCACAGAGTCGTTGGGCATAAGAGCTTGTTTCAATGCTGTATCTCTCTATGACTTCCTCAATGCAGGAATGTCTGAATGGAACAAACTTATGACACATTACCTAACACGTTTGCTGACACTGGATTCAGCTGAGAATTCCAAGCCCCAAATTAAATCTTTAAGACAGATAGAAGCCTGTCCCTGCACCAATTTTAACATTGTATCATTTAGGTTATATAACTTCTCCTCAGCCTTCCTTCAAAAATGCTTCATTTCACATTTCACAGCATTGAAGTTATCCGGCCATGTCCATTTCACCAGACTGCCTTGATCTTCCTGAAGTCTGCAACTCTTACCTATCTTGTTTAATACATTGCAGATAGCACAATATTGAAGTTATGCCCCGTAAACCCAAGTCCAAGTTATTAACATATTATCAAAAAGATCATTCGTCCTAATCCAAACCCCTGGGAATACCACTGTACCACAGTGTACACTGTATACAGTGATTACAAAAGCAGGGAGGTTATGTTGAACGTTTATAAAGCTCTTGTTAGGCCTCAACTGGAGTATTGTGTCCAGTTCTGTTTCCCAAACTTCAGAAAGGAGGTGAGGATCCTTGTGAAAGGGTGAAGAGGTGTTTTACCAGAATGGTTCCAGGGATGAGGTATTTTAGCTACAAGGTTAGGTTGGCATAGCTGAATGTATTCTCCTCAGAACAAAGGCGATTGAGCGATGATTCAATAGACATGTACAAGATTACGTGTACAAGATTATGTCGGATAAAGATACCGCCCTCCATACTGAAACAGCCATTCAAAACTACTCTCTGTGTACTGTACGTTAGCCAATGTCGTATCCACTCTGTGAATGTCTCATTCATTCTATGAGATTTCATTTTGCAAACCAGTCGATTATGAGGCAACACTATGATTTCCTCATGAGCCAGTTGGTACAAGACCTCTAAATTTACACGTCTCTTCATATTTCCCGGGGCAGGTAAAGCACAAGCTATGGTACAGAGTAAAGTTTCCTCTACTATGTTCCGTCAAACATGCATAGGGCAGCGGCAGTACACAATAAATACAGTGCAAAGCTCTGTCTACCCTTTCCCCAAAACTCCCAGTGCAAGTACAACACGGGTTAGCTGGAGTGAAGCTCTGTTTACATATACCACCTTCTCGCCTCCTCAGTCTACACCACTCTCTATCTCTCACTTTCTGTTTCACCCTGTCTCTCTCTCGAGCTCTTTCTTCCTCACCCTAATCTTACTGCAGTTAATGCTGCCTGTCATCATCTCCATCTGCTGGTGGCCTTGTTTCACTGCAGTTACTGCCCCCTCTCATCACTCAATCTGCTGATGTCCCTGTCTAACTGCAGTTGCTGTCCCCTCTCACCATCTCCAACTGCTGGTGTCCCTGTCTTACAGCATTTACTATCCCCTCTCAGCATCTCCAACAGTACGTGTCCGTTTCTCAATGAAGTTACTGCACTTCTCACAAACTCCATCTGCTGGTGTCAATGGCTCACTGCAGTTACGGTCCCCCTCTCAGTATCCCCATCTGCTGGTGTCTCAGTCTTACTGCAGTTACTGACCCCTCTCACAACCTCAATCTGATAGCTTCCCTGTCTCACTGCAGTTACCTTCTCCCTCTGACCCCCTCCAACAGCTGGTGTCTCTGCCTCAATGCAGGCACTGCCCCCTCTCACCATCTCCATCTCCTGGTGTTCATGTCTCACTGACGTTTCTGCCCTGCTCACCATATGCATATGCTTGTGCCCCCATCTCACTGCAGTTACTACCCCTCTCAACATCTCCATCTGCTGGTGTCTCTGACTCACTGCAGTTACTGTCCCTCTCACCATCTCCAACCGTTGGTGCCCCTGACTCACTGCAGTTACGTTCCCCTTCTCAGCAAGTCCATCTGATGGTGTCCCTGACTCACTGCAGTTACTGCCCCCTCTCACCATGTCCATCTGCTGGTGTCCCTGACTCACTGCAGTTACGGCCCCTCTCACCATCTCCATCTACAGGTGTCCCTGTCTCACTGCAGTTACGGCCCCTCTCACCATCTCCATCTGCTGGTGTCCGCTGGAGACGTGTGACCAGTGGTGTTCCACAGGGATCCGTGCTGGGACCACTGTTGTTTGTGATATACATAAATGATTTGGAGGAAAGTATAGGAGGTCTGATTAGCAAGTTTGCAGATGACACTAAGATTGGTGGAGTAGCGGATAGTGAAGGGGACTGTCAGAGAATATAGCAGAATATAGATAGACTGGAGAGTTGGGCAGAAAAATGGCAGATGGAGTTCAATCAGGGCAAATGCGAGGTGATGCATTTTGGAAGATCCAATTCAAGAATGAACTCTACAGTAAATGGAAAAGTCCTGGGGAAAATTGATGTGCAGAGAGATTTGGGTGTTCAGGTCCACTGTTCCCTGAAGGTGGCAACGCAGGTCAATAGAGTGGTCAAGAAGGCAGACGGCATGCTTTCCTTCATCGGACGGGGTATTGAGTGCAAAAGTTGTCACGTCATGTTACAGTTGTATAGGACTTTGGTTCGGCCACATTTTGAATACTACATGCAGTTCTGGTCGCCACATTACCAAAAGGATGTAGATGCTTTGGAGAGGGTGCAGAGGAGGTTCACCAGGATGTTGCCTGGTATGGAGGGCGCTAGCTATGAAGAGAGGTTGAGTAGATTAGGATTATTTTCATTAGAAAGACGGAGGTTGAGGGGGGACCTGATTGAGGTGTACAAAATCATGAGAGGTATAGACAGGGTGGATAGCAAGAAGCTTTCGCCCAGAGTGGGGGTTTCAATTACAAGGGGACATGAGTTCAAAGTGAAAGGGGAAAAGTTTGGGGCGGATATGCGTGGAAAGTTCTTTACGCAGAGGGTGGTGGGTGCCTGGAACGCGTTGCCAGCGGAGGTGGTAGACGCGGGCACGATAGCGTCTTTTAAGATGTATCCAGACAGATACATAAATGGGCAGGAAGAAAAGAGATACAGACCCTTAGAAAATAGGCGACAGGTTTAGATGGAGGATTTGGATCGGCGTAGGCTTGGAGGGCCGAAGGGCCTGTTACTGTGCTGTAATTTTCTTTGTTTTTTGTTCTTTGTTCTTTATCCCTGATTCACTGCAGTTACTGCCCCTCTCACCATCTCCATCTGCTGGTGTCCCTGATTCACTGCAGTTGCTGCCCCCTCTCACCATCTCCATCTGCTGGTGTCTCTGTCTCACTGCAGTTTCTGCCCCTCTCACCATCTCACAATCGCTGTGATTTGCAACGTTGTCCATTTTGCTGTGGGTCCAGGGGTGCTTTAGTTGAATTCAGCTGCGCATTCCAGTGACACATTTTCAAAACAATTCATGAATCATCTGCAGAGGAAATCCCACCTCAATCGATCAGATTATCAGTAAAATGTATTTCTCAGAGTCAGATTTAACTTCATTGCAGGGCTCAGTGCTGTGAATATAAAATGTACTTTCTGTCCTGTGGGGAGTCTATGAAATTGAATATGAAATGGGATTTAGTTTCAGTGTTTGAAATCTTTCAGATTTTTCTATGATTTCACTAATTTAACAATGAGATTGAGAGGGTATTTCACCGCGTACTTCAGCTCCTGCCTGAATATAGTCTGGGTCACAACGTAAATACACGTGTTGGTGCAGGAACTGAGATTCTGCAGCATCATTGATGTGTAATTTGCGATATCGTGAGGCTCAGTGTCGGTGAATTTATCCCGAATATCTGCAATTCGCTTATAAATGACATACACAACCCGGGTCAGCCATAACAATATAAAACTGCCAGATATAGTGAAGAGTAAAATAATTGATTTTCTCCGATTCTCCATCTCTGGGTCGTTGTGATTCTCTCCATTGCTCTGGCCCCGGAATCCCCTGCGGACTTTACTGGAGAATAAAATACGTCTGACCGTCAGAATATTGAACAGCAAAATTAGAAATACCGGGACACAAGGGATTAAAATGAGGTCAAGCAATTCAAATGCGGCCCATGTGGGGGAAGTGAAGAAGCTCGGTTTATAAACACAATCCATGGGAACATTATCAATAAAGTACCTTGGTTTATATACAAAGGAAATTGGGAGAGACTCTAAACAGCCCAGCACACACACAGTTCCAACAACCACAGCCGCCGTTTTCTTGGTGCAATATTTTGTTTTTAGCTTCTCACAACAAATTGCCACAAATCGATCAAAGGTGAAAGAGACTGTGAGCCAGACAGAAATAAATGTGGCTGCAGAAAACAGAACGGACATGAGAGAACACATGGGAGTAATTGTCAGGAATGAATCTGGGAAATAAATTAAAACACTCCACAACAATATGGGACCAGAGATAACGACCAGGAGATCAGACACTGCCATTCCCACCAGGTAGAAAGTGATACATTTGGAGAGACCGCACTTTCCTCGGGACAGGATCACAATCGCCACCAAGTTAACTGGAAGAGAGAGAAAAGGAAACAGAGAAATTCCTGATCAGACCTGGAGACAAAGCAGCAGTTTGACAGGATCTGGGCTGAAATTCCAGCTTTATTGCTGCATTGAGGAGTGAAAGCTGATTCATTGACCTGGGCAGTTCTTTGCCAGAGTGAAATGTTTGAAACACAATTATTATTAATTTTGGGAAATTGATCAAGAAAGCGAATAAAGTCAGCACTGGAGCTACTGAAAGCACTGAGTGAGGATGCAGTGTCAGTGGGGAAATGAGAAGGGGTTTTACAGAGATGGGATCTAATGGGTTAAATGGGGATTTATGCCCAGACTGTCCGTTGGGAAGTTTTAAGAACAGTGGGATGTGCAGCTGGTTCGTTTCTGTGAGTTCAGAGAGCTGATAGGGGCCAGTACAAGGTGGGAAATGTTTGAGAGCAGCAGCGGTGAGTTTGAAGGTTGGAATTTATTTGGAAGAGGCAGCTGGAGGTGGAACAAGTGAGTGTGATTGTGAGGCAAAGAAGGCAAAGGACATTTTCGAGCTGGAGAGGAAACTGGAGCAGATGGTCTGGGAAAGTGGAGAAAAAGAAGCAATGAACAGAGGATTCAATACAGTGACATGACAGGCTGAGATTCACAGGGAGAGACTGCAGCAAAATGTTAGTACAAAGATAATTTATAGATCCCAGTAACACTACTCAATTAATACATTCAAACAATAATACATATAGTTATTGGTGCTGGAGAAGACTTCATTGGTTATACAATTTAGTCAACACATTTAAATTTGCACAGTCAGTTAAATGTCAATTTAAATATATTTCTGACATCAGCCTCGCTCTTTATTGAATTCAATGGTCACAGAGATTTTGCAGTGCAGTATTTAAATAATGAACTACCATCAGTGAAGAACTGACTTTATTATGTTTATTCAGCCAGCAAGTAAGCAAGAGGAACTTTCTACAAAACAAAATGAGGACCTGACAGAAATAAACAATGAGGGACCAAGTCCAACAGTAAATTTCACATAATCTGACAACTGACAACTTCAACTCTCAGTTTCTCTCACTAATTACTCTGGATATTCCAGCACTTTATGTTAGTGATTTATTCACACCTCTGCTTATTCCTCTTTCACTTTCCTTCTGGTTAATTGTTTCCCTCTGTTTCATTCTCCCTGCTCCTTTTCTAAGTTGCTCCCCCTGGCTCTCTGGACTCCACACACCTTGCAAACTGTTACTTAATGCCACTTTACTCATGTGATTTGTTCCTCACATTCTGTGCCTGTATTCTGTTCACCAGCCCCATGTTCAATGATTCTATTCTCAGTGTCAGTTTGCTCAATGGCGAAACCACTGTGAATAATTTAATGTCTCAACATAGCACTCAAATCTCCACCTGTTCACCTACACTCTTCACTTCATCTACAATACATGGAATAAACAGAATCGAAAGCTTCTTCCAGACAAACCTCACAATCATTGAAATTCATTCTCCTGGAATTATAAAGTATACCGTTAGAATGTGGGGTTGTTAAATTAATAAAACACCAACACCAGCGGTGCAGCTGATAATCTGCAGATAAATGGAAAGACTCTTGATTCCAACTGATACAGTGTAAACCAATAAAACATCACATCAGTACTTTCTGTTTTACAATGTAGTGTAGTGACAGTGAAGGCTCCACAGTGAAGCAGAGAAGGAGATGTGAAAGAGGCAGCAGCAAACTCAGTTCAGTAGCCAGACCTCTGAAGCAGCGTCAGTCATACATAGTATATTTTATAACACTGATAACCAATAGATACATTGAAATCCTTGTTAAACTGAACCATGTTATTGGGTTGGGAGAATATTGTGCTGCCTCCTTGTCGCATTGATACAGTGGGAGGTCTTGTTATCAAAGAGCGAAAAAAAATCATGAAAACATTGCACCATTGGTTAGTGGCACTTCACGAAAGTGTGAAAAACTCCTGATGCTCTTTGTCTTGATCTTAACCGAGACATCTGATTCAAATATATTAAATAAACGGAATAATCCAGTAAATATTCCAGGGTTACTAAAACCAATACCATTTAATATAATGCAGCTCCTGCAAGACTGAAAGAGCAGACAATGAGGAGATTCCATTAGTAAATTGCTGGTAAAGAACAGGTGGCTGTGCAAAACACACAGTGATAAATATACCGAGTACAGCAGTGCAGTAAACATCGAGTTACAGCATTATCAACTGATGTACAGTCTTACCAGGAACTCCAATTGCAGCAAGTACAGGATAATAAATGAATGCGAGCTGAAAAATTACTGAATATCCCATTTCTGTGAGAAGCAGAGACTTCTGTTAGCCTGGAACCCACAGCTCCAGCACTATGAGCTGATCCATTCCAATGGGTCCTGATTTATACAGGGGATACGTCTCTACTGTCAAGGTTATACCCCTGATTATTGCTATTAGTTACACTCACCTGAACAAATATATTACATCAGCAGATTTGACTCTGATGCAATTAATGTGTTGAATAAAACACAATCATTTCAATGTCAATGACTTTTTCTTTCAGCCAATCTGAATACCTGACTTTTCACCACAGTATATTCCATCAGACACTTTCTTGCTCACTCACTGAAGAAGTCCATACTCCATAATCCATACCCTCCCTGTGTCCTCCTCACAGCTTACTGTCTCACCTCAATTTGTGTTATAAGCTGACTGGATACATTACACTCCATCCTTTCATCCCCCAATCAAACAGCCACACGATTAGCGACCTTGTCTTCATCTGTTTCAGACCAACAATCTATTTCAGTTATTACTGCACCAGATCCTGCCCCTGCCCGTAAAGCACGAGACCCTGCCTCCATTATTACTGCACTAGACAACCTCTCGGATTGTTACAATCGGCCAGGTCTCTGGTTCTGCTTTGTTTCACCCGGTCTCAGTTTGCACTGCACAAGACCATTTCTCTGTTTACAGTTCAATAGTCCCAGTCTTTACTCTTTATCTAACACCATGCTGCACCTTCCCTGGATGTGTTTGATGGGACAGTGCAGAGGGCAACTTACTCTGTGCCGAACCCAACACTGTGCTTGTCTTGAGAGTGTTTAACGGGACAGTGTAGATGGAGCTGTTCTCTGTATCTCTGGAATTTAGAAGGTTCAGGGGTGATTTGACCAACGTTTTCAATACAATAAGGGAAACTGGTATTCCCACTGGCTGCGGAGTCTAGAACCTGGGGGCATAGTCAAAAAATCGAAAGAGAGTTTAAAAATCTTTCTGGAGTGAAAAGAAGAAACACCTCAACATCAGCATCTCTTCCAGAACCTGCAATTGCTGCTGAGCCACATGTTAATTTTTAAATCTGAGTTTCAGAGATGTTTGTTAAACAAAGGTGTGTAAAGATATGGGGCCAAGACGGGTGCATGCAATGAGCTCACAGATCAGCCATGAGCTCTTTGAATAACGGAACAGGATTGAAGGACTAAATGGCCTCCTCCTGCACCTATGTCCAAAGTCAAAACTTCTGCTAACACTCTCTGTGTCTCGATGACCCTAACGGTCCGTGCCTCGTTCTTTGTCTCGCTTTCTGTCTGTCAACTGTCTCTCTCTTAGAAGGGCGGCACAGTGGCGCAGTGGTTAGCACCGCAGCCTCACAGCTCCAGGGACCCGGGTTCGATTCCAGGTACTGCCTGTGTGGAGTTTGCAAGTTCTCCCTGTGTCTGCGTGGGTTTTCTCCGGGTGCTCCGGTTTCCTCCCACAAGCCAAAAGACTTGCAGGTTGATAGGTAAATTGGCCATTATAAATTGTCACTAGTGTAGGTAGGTGGTAGGGAAATATTGGGACAGGTGGGGATGTTTGGTAGGAATATGGGATTAGCGTAGGGTTAGTATAAATGGGTGGTTGATGTTCGGCACAGACTCGGTAGGCCGAAGGGCCTGTTTCAGTGCTGTATCTCTAATCTAATCTGTGGAAATCCATAAACATAAGACAGTCATTTGATTTCTTTCCCGCTGGTCATTTTATGTTACCACAGCACTGGGACATTTATTTCAGAGGCTGACTCCTTACTACTGTACCGTTAGTGTTTTCAACGTGTCAGAGACAGAGACATGGGGACACTAAGGAACACAGTACGAGACAGGAGTGAATCATTCTCTTGTACCCATTGTTTACAGTGTATGTACAGGAGTTGACACTGTGTTAAATTTCTTCACGGGATCTGGGCATCACTGCCAAGACCAGCATTTATTGCCTAATTTCCCTCAGAAGACGGTGATGAGCTGCTACCCTCATTGAGCCTCCTTGTTACCCTCACGTAAAATTCAATCAAGTTAGCCTGACACAACCTTGACTTAACAAATCCATGCTGACTGTGCTGGATTAATCTGCACCTTTCGAAATAACGATTCATATTATTTATTAGGATTTTTCCCAATGATTTTCCCTCTACTGATGTTAGGCTGAGTGGCCTGTAATTACTCAGTCTATCCCTTTCTCTCTTTTAGATCAACGGTACAACATTCGCAGTCCTCCAGTCCTCTGGCACCACGACTGCCAGCAGAGTGGATTGGAAAATGATGGTCAGAGCCTCCGCTGTTTCCTCCCTTGCTCTTCTTAACTGTCTGAGCCTGGTGAATTATCAGCTTTCAAAGATGCTAAACCCCTTAATATCTTCTCTATCACTATGTCTATCCCATAGAATGTTTCAAACTCCTTGTCCTTTACTACAATGTCTGCATCATCTCTTCTATTTGAAGACAGATGCAATGCATTCATGAAGAACCAAGCCCACATTTTTCGCCTCCATGGGCAGGAAGGAGAAGAGGCAATATAACCTAATTGCTCTTGCAGAAAACCGATCCTGGCTCGACAGGTTAACTTTCTTGTCTCTAATCGGCCCGACTTATTCCTCCATTTAAGATAACAGTACATCAAGTTCATATCCGAGTACTTTCAAAATGCAGTGAGGGTTTCTGCCTCTGCCACCCTTTCAGGCATTGAGTTTCAGATCCCCACACAGACTATCTCCCGTTCCCCCTGTTTCTATAGCATCTCAGGGTCTTCTGGCATGCTCTATCTCTCTGCTTCGGTCTCTGTCGCGCTCTCCCCTCTCTATTTCTCTTTCTCCCTTTCTCTCTGCTTCCATTCCTGTGCACCAGCTGCCTTGGGAGCCTTTGATGGGGACAGTATACAGAACATAGAACATTACAGCGCAGTACAGGCCCTTCGGCCCTCGATGTTGCGCCGACCTGTGAAACCATCTGACCTACACTATTCCATTTTCATCCATATGTCTATCCAATGACCACTTAAATGCCCTTAAAGTTGGCGAGTCCACTACTGTTACAGGCAGGACGTTCCACGCCCCTACTACTCTCTGAGTAAAGAAACTACCTCTGACATCTGTCCTATATCTATCACCCCTCAACTTAAAGCTATGTCCCCTCGTGTTTGCCATCACCATCCAGGGAAATAGACTCTCACTATCCACCCTATCTAACCTTCTGATTATCTTATATGTCTCTATTAAGTCACCTCTCCTCCTCCTTCTCTCTAACGAAAACAACCTCAAGTCCCTCAGCCTTTCCTCGTAAGACCTTCCCTCCATACCAGGCAACATACTAGTAAATCTCCTCTGCACCCTTTCCAAAGCTTCCACATCCTTCCTATAATGCGGTGACCAGAACTGCACGCAATACTCCAGGTGCGGACGCACCAGAGTTTTGTACAGCTGCAGCATGACCTCGTGGCTCCGAAACTCGATCCCCCTACTAATAAAAGCTAACACACCATATGCCTTCTTAACAGCCCTATTAACCTGGGTAGCAACTTTCAGGGATTTATGTACCTGGACACCAAGATTTCTCTGCTCATCTGCACTACAAAGAATCTTCCCATTAGCCCAGTACTCTGCATTCCTGTTACTCCTTCCAAAGTGAATCATCTCACACTTTTCCGCATTAAACTCCATTTGCAATCTCTCAGCCCAGCTCTGCAGCCTATCTATGTCCCTCTGTACCCTACAACATCCTTCGGCACTATCCACAACTCCACCGACCTTCGTGTCATCCGCAAATATCCTAACCCACCCTTTTACACCCTCATCCAGGTCATTTATAAAAATGACAAACAGCAGTGGCCCCAAAACAGATCCTTGCGGTACACCACTAGTAAATCGTATAGATGGAGATTTACTCTGTACCTAACCCGTGCTGTACATGTCTTGGGAGTGTTTGATGTGTACAGTGTAGATGGAGCTTTTCTCTGCATTTAACCATGTGCTGTGCTTTCCCTGGAGTATTTAATGGGGACAGTGTAGAGGAAGCTTTACTTTGTACCTAGCCTTGGTCAAGAGACAGAAAGCAGAGAATATATGTGAATGGTTGTTTCTTAGACTCGGTGAAGATGTACAGTGGTACATCCAATTGTGCACAGCAACCTCCCAAAAACAGCAATGTGATAATGAGCAGTATCTTGTTTTAGTGATTTTGTTTGTGTGTTAAATATTGACCAGAACACCAGGGAGAACTGCATCGAGCCCACACGGGCACGCTGGGCGACTGATATCTTTCTCTGCTTGAATATTCTGTGATTTTATGAGTTCACAGTGAACACTCCTCGATCTCATTTAAGAACTGTTCCCTCTTGTTTGTAATTATCCCTCTCAGCTTACCCCTTGGAGTCCAGGTATCATTCTACTCTGTTCATGCTGTCCAATATTTCACAGCCCTCCTCCTTAAACACAATGCTTGCATTGTCCCCCTCTTTTATGACCATTTAGCAATATTGCTACTCCTATGATTAAAGGGGCAGTGACAGAGGGTTACAAAATTAGTTAAGGAACAGAACACAGAGTGTAGTACTGAATGGCTGTTTCAGACTCGAGCGAGGTATAGAGTTGTGTCCCCCAGAGGATCGTATTGGGACCACTGCTCTTTTTGATAGATATTAATGACCTGAGTTGGGTATACAGGGCAGAACTTCAAAGCTTGTAGATGACACAACTCTTTGGAAATGTAATAAATACGGAGGCAAATGGCAGCAGACTTCAGGAAGCTATTGGCAGTCTGCTGAATTGGACAAACACATGGAAGGCTAAATTCAATGCTGAGAAATATGAAGTTGTGGATTTTGGAAGAAAAACTGTGAGAGAGGCAAGATAAACGAAATGGTACAATGGTAAAACGGGTGCCTGAACAGAGAAATCTTAAGTTTCAACCACAGTGTACCTTACACATACAAGAGCTGACTCTGTCTCTGTCTTTCTCTCTCTCATTTCACTCTCTGTCTTTTGCTTTCAATACCTATCGTGACTTTTCTCTGCATCCTTCTTGTTTGAATAGTACCCTGAAATATTTCAGTCTAAATGTTTAAAATAACAGCTCATGGTACTTTCTTTCCGTTCAGGCATTCTTGCATTGTGGAACTGTCAGTTATCTGTGCAGAGACAGGATATAGGAGTGTTTGAATGGAGTTGAAGATTTTGGTTGATTGAACAGGGTGTGAATTAGATTGTGGAATGAATCCGTTGCAGATATACACATTTGAATGTCTTTACAGCAGATGTGCTGAGAGAAAGAGGTGGTTTACCAGTGTCTGATTAACAGCAACGTCGATAGACACAGGAAATAACAAGAGTTGGGACAATATACAAAAGCTGAGACAGTCAGGCAAGAACAATAGGAAGGTGAATGCCTTTGCAATTTTTAATCTGAAGACCTGAGCTCATGATTGAAAAAGCAGGAGTTCAAATCCTACATTGGGCTCATGTGAACTTGAATCGCTCAGAAAATAATAATTAAAAAATCCAGAATAATAAATCCTTCAAGATGAAATTATTCACTCTCACTGCTATGACACGGATTTACCTTCAATTTGTGTTTTCCAGTCCTCTTTATCTAAACCGCCTTCCACTGGCCCAGATACATTCCCTAAAGCTAAATGTAAAACTGACCCATCTCTTGTTGAGCTTGCTACGTACTGGCCTGAGAAAGTTCCCCTGAATGTATTTTAAGAATTATGTATCCTCGATACTTTTTCCACTAGTCTCAATTATCAATGCTGTAGTTAGGACTGTACTAGACCCCGCTTCTCTTTATATTACACATGCCCCTGTTTCTGCGGTAAAAAGTGGTATAAAATGGGCGAGGCGTCTCTGTGTCCGTCCTCCATTTTACGCATATAAACAGAACACCCTCTATTTTATGCACAGGGTTATAAGAAATAAGAGCAAGAGCAGGCTATTCAGCCTCTCGAGCCATTCAATAAGATCATGGCTGGTTTGATAGTGGCCTTAACTCCCGTCTCCTGCCTGCCCCCCATAATCCTCGACTCTCTAGTCAATCTCAAATCTATCCAACTCAGCCTTGAATATATTCAATGACCCAGCCTCCATTGCTCTCTGGCCAACAGAATTCCAGAGTCTAACCATTCGGTGAGAGAAAAAGAACATCCTCCTCGTCTCCCTCCGAAATGGGAAACCCTTTATTTTTAAACTGTGCCCCCTCGTTCTGGATTCCCCCAAAAAGAAACATCCTCCCAGCACCACCCTATCATGTCCCCTCAGGATCTTGTATGGTTCAATAAGATCAGCTCTCATTCTTCAAAACTCCAATGAGCATAGGCCCAACCTATTTAACCACTCTTCATAAGATCACCCCTTCATCCCAGGAATCAGCCTACTGAACCTTCTCTGAACTGATTCTGAAGTGATTTATGACTTTAACCCCTTATAGGGACTAAACCAAATAAGGCATACATCCCTATGAAACTCCTTTAATTAAGTGTAAACCAAACAAATCCTGATAGACACTTACCTAGGTCTAAATAATTGAACTAGATTCCCTCAGAAAAAGAAAGCTAACAGACTATATGACCAGCTTTCGGATAGCCTATTTTAATAATTATAGCTAAGTCATAAATATCCCAGATATTATAAGAGTCTGGAAAACTCTTTTGAACACGTATCTCTCCACTTAAAGAGGCACAGCGGGGGTTGTTGTAGTTGTATACAGAATACTACATAAGACGACTTATTAACTTTTATATATTTATTTAAGAATTTAACATGCAATACACTTATAACTAGATAAGTATATCACAATATCAAATATTACGAAGAGCTGTAACACAATCCTATTCCCAAAATAGAATCCAATGGTTTAACCCTGCTGATGTTATTGCAAAATATCTTAGAATATTCATCAAAATTTAAAGTGCAATGTTACCTTAAATTCCCCACGTAAGCCATAGGGTGGGAAGTATTGCTGAGGAATTCAACATTTCAAATTTTTGCTTCAGAACCCCTCATGTTTGTACTCTTTCTAAGGTATCATGTGATCTTTTAGCATATAGGTGTCACCTTGATGTGTGTGATTTTCCTGCTTTTAAGATCCATACTTGGTAGTATCATTAACTAGCATTTTCACTAAATGTTTTTCTGGAATTCTCCTCTTTTTGAAGTTGTGCGCATTTCTCTGGTCAAAATGTTTATAATTGCCTTTACTTGACATCTGTTTTTGTAATAACTTTTCTCAATTATCATTTTATTATCTATAATTGTGTTTTATGGCAACGTGAAGCGTCTTTGTGGGTAAATCTGTCTACATTTACCAACGCCTTGCATTAATTAAATTTATGGCGACCTTTACTGATGTCACACAGAATGTTTCAATGTGTGTTCATCCTCCAATTCCCTGGCAACAGAAACACTGAAATGGATTTTCCAACTTGTTTCTGGTTCACATTCTAATGTAACAGGTACTTTGAAAGACCTTGACATTTCTAACACTACCTTCTTAAAGGGGAATGTCAGTGAGTATTAAAATCTGACCCTTTATTCACTCTTTAATTCTAAAAGATATAATATATTCACGATATATAAATTCTACCTATTTAAGCCTATTATACCGATATTCCATCACAACCCCTTCATCCCAGGAATGAGCCTCGTAAACCTTCTTTGAACTGATTCCAATGCATCCAGGCCTGACCATTTATCCACTTTCAAAGATGCCAAACACCTTAATATTTCCATCTCACTCTGTTTATCCCGTTCAATATTTCACACTCCTCTTTAACTACAATGTTTGCATTGTCCTCCTCCTTCTTTTATGAAGACAGACACAAAGTGTTCATTGAGAACCATGCCCACTGCTCCCACCTCCGTACACACGTTCCCTTTTTGGTCACTAATACTCTATCCTTGGTTATCTTCTTGCTCTTAATGTATTTCTGAAACATTTCGCATTTTTCTTGGTTCTGCTTGATAATACGTTTCTGGCCTTTGCTTTCCCTTTGCTTTCCTAATTTGGTTTTAAATTTCACCCCTGCACTTTCTTCATTTGTCTCGGTTTTCTGTGGTATTGAGCTCTCAGTATCTGACATAAGCTTCCCTGTTGTGCTTTATCCTACGTGGTTTGATCCTTGACATCCAAGGGGCTCTAGATTTGGGAGTCCCACATTTTTTGTCTTTGTGCAAACATATTTGTTCTCAACTCTCACGAACTCTCATTGCTCTGACACTGATTGATCTTCAAGTAGCTGTCTCCATCCCACTTTGCTAAAATGCATCATCCCTGGAACTACCATCTCCTTTGCTCCTTCTGATGGATCCTCGCATTCTTCCTAAAGTGTGGTGACCAGAAATGTATGCAATACTCTAATTCTGGCCTAACCAGAGCCCAAGATCGCATATGCTTTGCTTACTGCTCTCTCAATATGACCTTCCATCTTCAAAGATGCATGAATATGTGCCTTCAGGTCTCTCTGTCCATGCGCCCTCCCTAGAAATATGCCATTAAGTCTATATTGCCTCTCTCTATCCCTTCTGCCAAAATACATCACCGCATATTTCCCTGTATGAAATTCCATCTGCCACTTGTCTGCCCACTCTGCTCGCCTATCTATGTCCTGCTGTAATGGATTGGTATCATCCTCACTGTTTGCATCGTCTCCAAGTTTGGTATCATCGGCAAATATTGAAATTTTACTCTGTGTTCCAAAATTCAAGTTATTTACATATATCCAAAAAAACAGTGGCGCTAGCAGTGACTGTTGGGGAACACCGCTCTCTACCATCCTCCAGTCTGAAATACAACCATTTGCCACGAATTTCTGTCCTTTTGCCAATTGTTTATCCAAACTGCCCCTTGCCCTCCTCTTCCATGAGAGTCAGATTTGTTAACCATGACTTTATGTACTAGTTTGTCAAACGCTTTCTTCAAATCCATATGAAATCCATTGCATTCCCTTCATCAAATCTTCTCTGTTACTTCATCAAACAATTCAATTAGATTAGTCAATTACTTTCTGCCTTTTACAAAACCATGCTGGCTGTCCCGACTCAAACTTCTCCAAGTGTCTGTGATGTTTTGGCTCTTTCAATTTCTGATCCAATTTTCTTTTTGAAAGCGACCATTAAATCCGTCTCCAACACACCATCAGACATTTCTTTTCAGATCCGAAACCTTCATGTAAAACGTTTTTTTCCTCGAGTTACCTCTGGCTGTTGTTTTGCCAATCACCTTCAATCTGTACTCCTTGCTTATCTATCCTTCAGCCATTGGAAACAGTTTCTGTTATTTACTCTATTGAAACCTTTCATGATTTTAAACACCTCTAACAAATATCCTTTTAAGCTTATCTGTTCTAAGGAGAAAAGCCCCCAGATTCCCCAGTCAAATAGCATAACTAAAATAATCTCATCCTGGAATCCTTTCAATAAATTTCTTCTGAGTATTCTCCAAAGCCTCCATATCCTTCCTAAAGTGTGGTCCCAGAATTGGACACAATGCTCCTGCTGGGGACCATCTATTATTTTGTAGAAATTTAGCATCACTTCCTGACTTTTATACTCTAGACCTCTGTTTATAAAGCCCAGGATCCCATCTGTTATATTAACCCGTCAGCAAAGAGGGAAATTCTACCGGAACCATTGGCCAGTTCCTTTGGACATGAATCCAGGAGTCGTTACAAGGCTGGTAGAAGGTTTTGGGAGATAGGATTCCAGAGAGAACCATGACTTTTGTTCAAACATAAAACCATCAATGCATTGGAAACTGGGAGGAGACTTTTTGTATAGTGGTGACATTTGCAGCTGTAAATCAGTGGATACAGTGTTCACATCCATCTGCACATCATCCCAGTGACTGCACACTGGAGATCATCCTCTGAATTCTGAATAGGGAGCTATTCAGCTGTGTGAACCATGCCACATATCCCTCACTGCCTCGCTGCCTATCCACTGCCTCTACCCCTCACTTGCTGTGCCTTTCCTTCTTTCAGGCCCACTTTGTCGTTCTCTCCCTTCCTGTCATAAGCACATAAGAAATAGGAACAGGTCTAGGCCATCTATACCCTCAAGCCTGCTCTGCCATTATCTGGTGAATGTTTGTTGCATCACCTCTAAGACAAGTATATCCTTTCTTCAGTACGGAGTCCAGGACTGTACACAATACTCCAGGTGTGGGCTCACCAAAGCCCTGGACAATTGCAGCAACAGATCCTCACTCTTGTACTCTAACCCCTTTGCAATAAAGGCCAATACTCCATTTGCCTTCCTA